>NC_139701.1:29269742-29495524 GCF_964188405.1 Protomyctophum parallelum | reverse complement strand
TCTCTCTCTCTCTCTCTCTCTCTCTCTCTCTCTCTCTCTCTCTCTCTCTCTCTCTCTCTGCTGTTACCTCGAAAATACAACGGTTTTACGGGGCTACCTGTCCGGGCTTTGGGGCGAGCCTTCTCGTATTCCCGATGCTTATGTTTGGTGATAATTTTACAACAAGCATGTTTTTTTCAACATCTTCATTCACAGACAGAGTAGGATAATACTGTGTTCACTTATATATATTATATTTAATATATATTTAATATATTTAATATTTAATTGCAAACAAGGCTCCCCTAAACTGTCACAGCCTTCACAGGGCTGATAATGTGCAGGTTGGCGGCAGCGTCTAGTGAGCTAATCTAGTGAGCTAATTTAAGACTTCCGGTGGACGATCTCTTCAAAATAAGAGTACCCTCTAGAGTATTGAAAAAAAGTTTAATTTGCACATTAAAACTACAAATTAAGCATTTAAATGATGCTATATGATGCTATAAGACACACATTATGTTTCTGTGTAAGAATAAGTAATTAAATCCTTATAATAATAATAATAAAGTTATCTAAATGGATAAATGCTATTCACTGGAGTGCATGGACTTTATAAAGTGGACACTGGACAAAAGACGGCTCCGCAAGGCAACTATCTGGACATACCCACGCGTTCGGGGAGATGTCCTATACCACACCCCACTCTCCACTAAGCGGGAGAGGTGTAAAATTCACAGCAGCAGACCTTCTACTGGGGTCAAGGCTGACAAAAAGTACCGTTTCCGGACCCAGAATGGACACTGGACAAAAGACGGCTCCGCGAGGCAACTATCTGGACATACCCACGCGTTCGGGGAGATGTCCTGTACCACACCCCACTCTCCGCTAAGCGGGAGAGGTGTAAAATTCACAGCAGCAGACCTTCTACTGTGGTCAACGCTGAAAAAAGTACCGTTTCCGGACCCAGAATGGACACTGGACAAGGAGGCTTCCGCGAGGCAACTATCTGGACATACCCACACGTTCGGGGAGATGTCCTCTACCACACCACACTCTCCGCTAAGCGGGAGAGGTGTAAAATTCACAGCAGCAGACCTTCTACTGGGGTCAATGCTGACAAAAAGTACCGTTTCCGGACCCAGAATGGACACTGGACAAAGAGGCCTCCGCGAGGCAACTATCTGGACATACCCACACGTTCGGGGAGATGTCCTCTACCACACCACACTCTCCGCTAAGCGGGAGAGGTGTAAAATTCACAGCAGCAGACCTTCTACTGGGGTCAAGGCTGACAAAAAGTACCGTTTCCGGACCCAGAATGGACACTGGACAAAAGACGGCTCCGCGAGGCAACTATCTGGACATACCCACGCGTTCGGGGAGATGTCCTGTACCACACCCCACTCTCCGCTAAGCGGGAGAGGTGTAAAATTCACAGCAGCAGACCTTCTACTGGGGTCAATGCTGACAAAAAGTACCGTTTCCGGACCCAGAATGGACACTGGACAAAGAGGCCTCCGCGAGGCAACTATCTGGACATACCCACACGTTCGGGGAGATGTCCTCTACCACACCACACTCTCCGCTAAGCGGGAGAGGTGTAAAATTCACAGCAGCAGACCTTCTACTGGGGTCAAGGCTGACAAAAAGTACCGTTTCCGGACCCAGAATGGACACTGGACAAAAGACGGCTCCGCGAGGCAACTATCTGGACATACCCACGCGTTCGGGGAGATGTCTTGTACCACACCCCACTCTCCGCTAAGCGGGAGAGGTGTAAAATTCACAGCAGCAGACCTTCTACTGTGGTCAACGCTGAAAAAAGTACCGTTTCCGGACCCAGAATGGACACTGGACAAAGAGGCCTCCGCGAGGCAACTATCTGGACATACCCACACGTTCGGGGAGATGTCCTCTACCACACCACACTCTCCGCTAAGCGGGAGAGGTGTAAAATTCACAGCAGCAGACCTTCTACTGGGGTCAATGCTGACAAAAAGTACCGTTTCCGGACCCAGAATGGACACTGGACAAAGAGGCCTCCGCGAGGCAACTATCTGGACATACCCACACGTTCGGGGAGATGTCCTCTACCACACCACACTCTCCGCTAAGCGGGAGAGGTGTAAAATTCACAGCAGCAGACCTTCTACTGGGGTCAAGGCTGACAAAAAGTACCGTTTCCGGACCCAGAATGGACACTGGACAAAAGACGGCTCCGCGAGGCAACTATCTGGACATACCCACGCGTTCGGGGAGATGTCCTGTACCACACCCCACTCTCCGCTAAGCGGGAGAGGTGTAAAATTCACAGCAGCAGACCTTCTACTGTGGTCAACGCTGAAAAAAGTACCGTTTCCGGACCCAGAATGGACACTGGACAAAGAGGCCTCCGCGAGGCAACTATCTGGACATACCCACGCGTTCGGGGAGATGTCCTCTACCACACCACACTCTCCGCTAAGCGGGAGAGGTGTAAAATTCACAGCAGCAGACCTTCTACTGGGGTCAACGCTCAAAAAAGTGCTGTGCCTTGGGGCATTGACATGAAATCACTTTCTCTACGCAAGCTAAGTCAGGTCAAGGAGTTACCTCTAGCTTTGGAATGGGTGTCACTTGTGTGCGTTGATTGCATCTGTCTGTGCATTTATGCATTTGTTTGTCCTGACGAAACTTGATTATTTCTCGACTGTTTATTTTCTCGTATGACACGACATAGAAACTACTTGTGACTACTGTCTTTGTGTGCTGTCGAGCGGATGTTCTTTGCATCAAAGGTATAGCCTGCTGTGTCATTCGATTCATTTGTCCAGATATGCCATTTATGATCTTTAAGGATGTACAATGACGCATATGGTGGCCTGTCGAAAAATACACACATACTGGTCAAAGCATACTCATTTTGGTGGTACAGACAGGATAAATTGAACGTTTTTGGAATTTTTGTGCCAGCTCTTAACAGGAGAAGTAAGGTCTGTGGGCTGTTAATTACTTCATATGTTGATAAGCTCTTTTCCTGCTGACATGTTTCACATTGTTCAGATTGAGCAGGTAATATTTGTGCAATAGTGTCTAAGATGCCTTTTTGTGACACGTCAAGTGGCTGCACTATGAATTGTGACATGTTCTTTGTAGATGGTAAGGCCTTGTCACCACATTGAGTACAACTATACAGACTAAGACTTTTCAGGCAAAGCAGGTCATCTCCAAGGAAAGGAGACCGAAGTGTGTATTCTACAAAGCTGTTTAATATGGTGCATTCTTCTGTCCTAGAACATTTCTGAGACACTAATGACACTGATGTGTTGGCTAGATTGAATTTCTCAAGTTTCCGTCTAAATGTTGAGTCCTGCGCTGCTGCTTCTTCAAGCCGTGTGTGACATTTTTTGATAGCAGATGTCTGTTGTAGAAATGTTAGAATTGGTAATGGTATAGCTTCACACATATTGTCATTTAGACTTTCATTGCATAAAACCACATCATCATCATCTTCTTCCAAATTGTCCTCCGTTATTGTTCTGTTAATTGCTTTCAACTGTCCAGGCACAGAATGTACAGATGTCTGTATGTTTTGCTTGAACAACTGTGTGGACACCACACATACTCAACCAAACTACTAGTTTGTGTATAAAATCTAATGGGTCATTGTGCATTCCTAAGGCCAAGTAAGATGCTATTCACTAGTTGTTGAGTGACACTACAGATTGTTTTGCAATCAAATGTGTGACCTGGATTTTGAAAAAACGCTTGAATGAGAGCTGCTAAATTCCCCGGCATAGATGACAACTGAACCATCGAAGTAGGTGTCAATGGTTTCAATTTATCTTGTACTACTTGTAGATGCAGTATACCCACGCGTTCGGGGAGATGTCCTGTACCACACCCCACTCTCCGCTAAGTGGGAGAGGTGTAAAATTCACGGCAGCAGACCTTCTACTGAGGTCAACGCTCAAAAAAGTGCTGTGCCTTGGGGCATTGACAATTATTTAATTAACGAATTAAATAACCTTATTTTATTCTGAAGGCAACCGGATGTCTTAAATTAGCTAGCTCTCAGACAGGAAATTCTAAATTAGCTCATAAGACGGAGCCAAATATCTGTCTGAGAGTGGAGCCTGCCTGGCAAATTACATGGGGGGTCCTTTTTGTGGGCTTGGCCGAAAGTGGGCGTTACCAAAAGGTGGGCGTGGCCATGGCCGCCAGAAGTCTGTCAGATTTTGACAGCTTCAAATTAGTGTTAAACATAATATAACCCAATTGACTCCAGTCCTCTCTGTTTAATATATCTATAATGAAACTATATAAACTATGCATATACCATGAAGTGCTATGACTACTAGCTCTGGTCCATAGCTCTAATGCGTTTCATTTAGAGCTATGTTACTCTAAACTTCCCCGCTCGCATGAATGCAGACCAGCCTCTACTCTTTGGCGTAAATAAAAAGAACGTTTTTGCTACACATAAAAACAAAGGCGAGTTGTGTCATTAGAAAGTCTACTTTGGTAATTGGTTCTAGTTCTAGTGAACAGAAATAATAAATAAATAGACTTGGTAACCTAACTGTAGGGAGTGCAAACACATTAAAGAACCTGGGGGTTATCATCTATGAAAAGGCAACACAATGAGCAGAAAATAAAAATGAACCATGTAAATACAACAAATTGAGCAGAGCACTGCAGGGAGTTGAACCCCATTCCGGTAAACCAGAAGTACCACAACCAGTGCCTTGGTTTTTGTTTTGTTTTACGAGGTCCATTCGTTGAAATGTAAATGTTGCATTGCAACGGTAAAGTAATTTCACAATTGACATTGTAGGCAATAATTAATAACGGTATGGCACCAGGCCAAAGCCATGGGGATAGAGTATGTTTTGCACTCTGAGTGAGTGTGTGTGTGTGTGTGTGTGTGTCCGTCAGTTTGTTAACAGCTAATCTCCAGCACCATTAACCCGGTCGATGCCAAATTTTGCACACACACTCCCTGGATGCCAACGATGAACCTCTGTCCCAAATTTTCCAGAACGGCCTGTATAGCACCACACATTTTTGTATGCCCTCCGAGACTATGGACTATAGCCTTTCGCTTTTCCGCGATTTAACCTTTTTTCAAATCGTGAACAATGATGAAGAATCGCGCACTATAGCATGCCACTTAATGACCTTGGGGTCATCAAGGTCATTGATATTGATCAATAACCTTGAGCAGTATAAATGACCTTCAATAAGACTAGTAAATGACCTTGACCAGTATAAATGACCTTGACAAGTACAAATGACCTTGACCAGTATAAATGACCGTGACCAGTATATGACTGACCAGTATAAATTACCTTCATGAGACTAGTAAATGACCTTGACCAGTATAAATGACCTTCATAAGACTAGTAAATGATCTTCACCAGTATGAATTACCTTGACCAGTATGCGGTCCGTGACCATGGACTATAGCCTTTCGCTTTTCCTTGATTTTCACCTTTTTTTTAAATCCTCAACAATGATGAAGAATCGCACACAATAGCGCGCCGCTCAATGACCTGAGACCATGGACCAATGAACCATGTAAATATAACACATTGAGCAGGGCACTGCAGGGAGTTGAACCCCGTTCCGGTAAACCAGAAGTCCGACACCAGTGCCTTAGTTTTTGTGTTGTTGTTCATTTACAGGTCCAGGTGTGCATACGCATGTGCGCCTGTGCGTGTGTAGGTGCATTTGTGCATGTCTGTGCACGCTTCAATGACCACTGTTGGACCCCATGGGGATCAAGGACCTCAGGGAGCCACCCATAATTCACAACGGTCACAGCGAACTCTGTTGCATCACAACTGGTGGCCAACAGTCGTAACCAACACCGCCACCGACCCACAGGAGAATACCATCGCACAGTGGTATCAGACCAACCACAATCAGCCAGCCCTCAAACCAAACCCTTCGACCTAGAAGAACTCGAAACTGCAATGGGAAAGTTGAAACCCGGAAAAGCAGCAGGGATTGATGACATACTGGCAGAAATTATACAGCACCTGGAACCTAACGCAAAGACCTGGCTCGTAGGGATGCTGAATACATGCATGGCACAGAAAACCATCCCTTCTGTCTGGAGAACGGCCAAAGTGGTTGCAATCCCTAAACCTGGCAAAGACCCATCATCCCCAAAGAGCTACCGACCCATTTCCCTCCTCTGCATCACCTACAAGAGAGGCTGCTACTCCAACGCCTCATGCCACTCATAGACACCAAACTGACTAAAGACCAAGCTGGTTTCCGTCCCGGCCGCTCCTGTGCTGGACAGAGCTCAACCTCACCCAACACATTGAGAATGGGTTTGAGGGAAAACAAATAACTGGAGCAGCAACTGGAGGGCGAAGCAAGCACGCAGGCAGCTTGTGCCTGCCTGCCTGCGTGCGTGCCTGCCTGCCTTCCTCATGTGGAAGCTGCGTAGTTGAGTTTGTGTGTGTCTTTCTTTTTCTGTCTTTCTTTCTTAGGACGAAGATCAAGGTAGACGCCGTTGGAAGGCTCAACACAAGCCGATGCCCCTAGAGATCCATCCCAAAGCTTCCCTCAGGGAGTCCAGCAAGCCAGCTAGCCAGCAAGCCCGCCCAGTCAGCCAACGCAGCCAGCCAGCTCCGCCAGTCAGCCAGTGTAGAAA
Source organism: Protomyctophum parallelum (assembly GCF_964188405.1). Classification (NCBI taxonomy): domain Eukaryota; kingdom Metazoa; phylum Chordata; class Actinopteri; order Myctophiformes; family Myctophidae; genus Protomyctophum; species Protomyctophum parallelum. The sequence continues at coordinate 29,488,896 of NC_139701.1, read as the reverse complement.
GTCAGGCTGCCAAGCCAGCGCACATCAGCCCTTGCAGTCAACCATTGTAGCCATACCAGCCTTGCTCAGTCAGCTCAGCCAGGCCTCTCTCGAGGCCTGGCTCTCTGTCTGCCTGGCCCGGTCTGCCCCGCCCTGCCTTGCAGCAACAGAACCAGCCTTGCTGGCAAGCCAGCCAGCTCAGAATACGAGCTCAGCAAGCCAGCGCAGCTGGCAAGCACGCAGTTAGTCTAAACCAGTTTCAGACTGGCAGGCCAAGGCAGACAGACAGGAAGACCGAGGCGCCTAGGCAGGCAGACAGGCCAGGAAGGCAACAAAGTGCAGGCAGGGGGACTGTCCGGCCTAAGGCTGCGCTGCAAGGGTTGGAGCCTGGCCAGCTCCTGCTGGTCTAGACTGAGTGGCTGTGGCTGCACAGTAAGGCTGCGGTAACCTAGTCTGGGCTTGCTGCTGCACTGGCTTGCTCAGCTCGCATTCTGAGCTGGCTGGCTTTCCAGAAAGGCTGGTTCTGTTGCTGCAAGGCAGGGCAGGGCAGACCGGGCCAGGCAGACAGAGAGCCAGGCCTCAAGAGAGGCCTGGCTGAGCTGACTGAGCAAGGCTGGTATGGCTGCAATGGCTGACTGCAAGGGCTGATATGCTCTGGCTTGGCAGCCTGACTTTCTACACTGGCTGACTGGCTGCGTTGGCTGACTGGGCAGGCTTGCTGGCTAGCTGGCTTGCTGTGCTCCCTGAGGGAAGCTTTGGGATGGATCTCTAGGGGCATCGGCTAGTGTTGAGCCTTCCTATGGCGTCTACCTTGATCTCCGTCCTAAGAAAGAAAGACAGAAAAAGAAAGACACACACAAACCCAACTATGCAGCTTCCACCTGAGGAACCGAGACGCAAGAAAAGAACTGAGCGTCACTTGGGATGGTCACAAACTCTCCAACCATACCCACCCCATGTATCTTGGAGTTACACTGGACAGGACACTCTTCTTCAAAAAAACACCTGGAGAACACAAAAGCCACGGTCAACACCCACAATAACATCCTGTGAAAACTAGTGAACTCCCAAGTGGGGCGCAGACCCACAAACAATCCGTGCAACTGCCATGGCCCTGTCTTTCTCTACAGCAGAGTATTCCTGCTCAAGCTGGAGCCGATCACGTCACACCAAATTGGTCGACACAGCCCTAAATGACACCTGTCGCATCATCACGGGATGGGTCAAGAAAACACCTGTCCCGTCCGTGCCTTTATGCGCTAGCCGGCACCTCCCCCCGCACATCAGACGACTGTGTAACGCTCAAGATGAATGGAAAACACAGGAGATAGACAGTGAAGTCTGGAATTAAATGATAGAGAACACCTCACACACACAGTTTCCTTTCGTGGCTGTTTACATTCGAGGGTCGCCGGTCCTCTCAAACGGAACAGTTTAACGTCATGCCCAGGACGAAAAGATATAGAGAACACCATAATGACAAATGACAAATAACAGCAGGAAGGCATGGGCCACAATCCACCGTCTTGGCAAAGACCACACCACCCATAATTCACAACGGTCACAGCAAATTCTGTTGCATCACAACTAGTGTAGGTATTGGATGGAGCCCGCACACCACAGGTATAAGAAAGACGTGATGCAGAGGAGGGAAATGGGTCGGTAGCTCTTCGGGGATAATGGGTCTTTGCCAGGTTTAGGGATTGCAACCACTTTGGCCTTTTTCCAGACAGAAGGGGTGGTTTTCTGTGCTGTGCATGTGTTCAGCATCCCCACAAGCCAGGGCCTTGAGTTAGGTCCCAGGTGCTGTATCATTTCTGCCAGTAGGTCATCAATCCCTGCTGCTTTTCCGGGTTTCAACTTTCCCATTGCAGTTTCAAGTTCTTCTAGGTCGAAGGGTTTGGTTTGAGTGATGGCTGATTATGGTTGGTCTGATACCACTGTGCGATGGTATTCTATGTGGGTCGGTGGCGGTGTTGGTTACAACTGTTGGCCACCAGTTGTGACCAAGACCGCCACCAACCCACAGGAGAATACCATCGCACAGTGGTATCAGACCAACCACAATCAGCCAGCCTTCAAACCAAACCCTTCGACCTAGAAGAACGTGAAACTGCAATGGGAAAGTTGAAACCCGGAAAAGCAGCAGGGATTGATGACCTACTAGCAGAAATGATACAGCACCTGGGACCTAACGGAAAGACCTGGCTTGTGGGGATGCTGAACACATGCATAGCACAGAAAACCATCCCTTCTGTCTGGAAAAAGGCCAAAGTGGTTGCAATCCCTAAACCTGGCAAAGACCCATTATCCCCAAAGAGCTACCGACCCATTTCCCTCCTCTGCATCACCTACAAGCCTATCCCGTCACACCAAATTGGTCGACACAGCCCTAAATGACACCTGTGGCATCATCATAGGATGCATCAAGACAACACCTGACCCTGTCCCAACACCTGTTTACATTCGAGGGTCGCCGGTCCTCTCGAACGGAACAGTTTAACGTCATGCCCAGGACGAAAAGATATAGAGAACACCAACATGAAAAATAACAGCAGGAAGGCATGGGCCACAATCCACCGTCTTGGCAAAGACCACACCACCCATAATTCACAACGGTCACAGCAAACTCTATTGCATCACAACTGGTGTAGTTATTGGATGGAGCCCGCACACCACCAAAAAAAAGAAAAACAACATACTATAGTATGCCCTCCGTGACCATGGACTTTAGCCTTTCGCTTTTCTGCAATTTAACCTTTTTTCAAATCCTCAACAATGATGAAGAATCGCGCACTATAGCGTGCCACTTAATGACCTTGACCAATATCAATGACCTTGAGCAGTATAAATTACCTTCAATAAGACTAGTAAATGACCTTGACCAGTATAAATGACCTTGACAAGTACAAATGACCTTGACCAGTATAAATGACCTTCACCAGTAGAAATGACCGTGACCAGTATATGACTGTGACCAGTATAAATTACCTTCATGAGACTAGTAATTGACCTTGACCAGTATAAATGACCTTTAGAAGACTAGTAAATGATCTTCACCAGTATAAATGACCTTTAGAAGACTAGTAAATGATCTTCACCAGTATAAATGACCTTGACCAGTATGCGGTCCGTGACCATGGACTATAGCCTTTTGCTTTTCCTTGATTTTCACCTTTAAAAAATCCTCAACAATGATGAAGAATCGCACACTATAGCGCGCCGCTCAATGACCTGCTGAGACCATGGACCAATGAATGAAATACAACACATTGAGCAGGGCACTGCAGGGAGTTGAACCCCGTTCCGGTAAACCAGAAGTCCGACACCAGTGCCTTAGTTTTTGTGTTGTTGTTCATTTAAAGGTCCAGGTGTGCATACGCATGTGCCCCTGTGTGTGTAGGTGCATGTGTGCATGTGTGTGCACGCTTCAATGACCACTGTTGGACCCAATGGCGATCAAGGACCTCAGGGAGCCACCCATAATTCACAACAGTCACAGCGAACTCTGTTGCATCACAACTGGTGGCCAACAGTCGTAACCAACACCGCCACGACCCACAGGAGAATACCATCGCACAGTGGTATCAGACCAACCACAATCAGCCAGCCCTCAAACCAAACCCTTCGACCTAGAAGAACTCAAAACTGCAATGGGAAAGTTGAAACCCGGAAAAGCAGCAGGGATTGATGACATACTGGCAGAAATTATACAGCACCTGGAACCTAACGCAAAGACCTGGCTCGTGGGGATGCTGAACACATGCATGGCACAGAAAACCATCCCTTCTGTCTGGAGAAAAGCCAAAGTGGTTGCAATCCCCAAACCTGGCAAAGACCCATCATCCTCAAAGAGCTACCGACCCATTTCCCTCCTCTGCATCACCTACAAGAGAGGCTGCTACTCCAACGCCTCATACCACTCATAGACACCAAGCTGACTAAAGACCAAGCTGGTTTCCGTCCCGTCCTGTGCTGGACAGAGCTCAACCTCACCCAACACATTGAGGATGGGTTTGAGGGAAAACAAATAACTGGAGCAGCAACTGGAGGGCGAAGCAAGCACGCAGGCAGCTTGTGCCTGCCTGCGTGCCTGCCTGCCTTCCTCATGTGGAAGCTGCATAGTTGAGTTTGTGTGTGTGTTTCTTTTTCTGTCTTTCTTTCTTAGGACGAAGATCAAGGTAGACGCCGTTGGAAGGCTCAACACAAGCCGATGCCCCTAGAGATCCATCCCAAAGCTTCCCTCAGGGAGTCCAGCAAGCCAGCTAGCCAGCAAGCCCGCCCAGTCAGCCAACGCAGCCAGCCAGCTCCGCCAGTCAGCCAGTGTAGAAAGTCAGGCTGCCAAGCCAGCGCACATCAGCCCTTGCAGTCAACCATTGTAGCCATACCAGCCTTGCTCAGTCAGCTCAGCCAGGCCTCTCTCGAGGCCTGGCTCTCTGTCTGCCTGGCCCGGTCTGCCCCGCCCTGCCTTGCAGCAACAGAACCAGCCTTGCTGGCAAGCCAGCCAGCACAGAATACGAGCTCAGCAAGCCAGCGCAGCTGGCAAGCACGCAGTTAGTCTAAACCAGTTTCAGACTGGCAGGCCAAGGCAGACAGACAGGAAGACCGAGGCGCCTAGGCAGGCAGACAGGCCAGGAAGGCAACAAAGTGCAGGCAGGGGGACTGTCCGGCCTAAGGCTGCGCTGCAAGGGTTGGAGCCTGGCCAGCTCCTGCTGGTCTAGACTGAGTGGCTGTGGCTGCACAGTAAGGCTGCGGTAACCTAGTCTGGGCTTGCTGCTGCACTGGCTTGCTCAGCTCGCATTCTGAGCTGGCTGGCTTTCCAGAAAGGCTGGTTCTGTTGCTGCAAGGCAGGGCAGGGCAGACCGGGCCAGGCAGACAGAGAGCCAGGCCTCAAGAGAGGCCTGGCTGAGCTGACTGAGCAAGGCTGGTATGGCTGCAATGGCTGACTGCAAGGGCTGATATGCTCTGGCTTGGCAGCCTGACTTTCTACACTGGCTGACTGGCGGAGCTGACTGGCTGCGTTGGCTGACTGGGCAGGCTTGCTGGCTAGCTGGCTTGCTGTGCTCCCTGAGGGAAGCTTTGGGATGGATCTCTAGGGGCATCGGCTAGTGTTGAGCCTTCCTATGGCGTCTACCTTGATCTCCGTCCTAAGAAAGAAAGACAGAAAAAGAAAGACACACAAACCCAACTATGCAGCTTCCACCTGAGGAACCGAGACGCGAGAAAAGAACTGAGCGTCACTTGGGATGGTCACAAACTCTCCAACCATACCCACCCCATGTATCTTGGAGTTACACTGGACAGGACACTCTTCTTCAAAAAAACACCTGGAGAACACAAAAGCCACGGTCAACACCCACAATAACATCCTGTGAAAACTAGTGAACTCCCAAGTGGGGCGCAGACCCACAAACAATCCGTGCAACTGCCATGGCCCTGTCTTTCTCTACAGCAGAGTATGCCTGCTCAAGCTGGAGCCGATCACGTCACACCAAATTGGTCGACACAGCCCTAAATGACACCTGTCGCATCATCACGGGATGGGTCAAGACAACACCTGTCCCGTCCGTGCCTTTATGCGCTAGCCGGCACCTCCACCCGCACATCAGACGACTGTGTAACGCTCAAGATGAATGGAAAACACAGGAGATAGACAGTGAAGTCTGGAATGAAATAATAGAGAACACCTCACACACACAGTTTCCTTTCGTGGCCGTTTACATTCGAGGGTCGCCGGTCCTCTCGAACGGAACAGTTTAACGTCATGCCCAGGACGAAAAGATATAGAGAACACCATAATGACAAATAACAGCAGGAAGGCATGGGCCACAATCCACCGTCTTGGCAAAGACCACACCACCCATAATTCACAACGGTCACTGCAAACTCTGTTGCATCACAACTGGTGTAGGTATTGGATGGAGCCCGCACACCACAGGTATAAGAAAGACGTGATGCAGAGGAGGGAAATGGGTCGGTAGCTCTTCGGGGATAATGGGTCTTTGCCAGGTTTAGGGATTGCAACTACTCCAGCCTTTTTCCAAACAGAAGGGATGGTTTTCTGTGCTATGCATGTGTTCAGCATCCCCACAAGCCAGGTCCTTGCGATAGGTCCCAGGTGCTGTATCATTTCTGCCAGTATGCCATCAATCCCTGCTGCTTTTCCGGGTTTCAACTTTCCCATTGCAGTTTCACGTTCTTCTAAGTCGAAGGGTTTGGTTTGAGGGCTGGCTGATTGTGGTTGGTCTGATACCACTGTGCGATGGTATTCTATGTGGGTCGGTGGCGGTGTTGGTTACAACTGTTGGCCACCAGTTGTGACCAAGACCGCCACCGACCCACAGGAGAATACCATCGCACAGTGGTATCAGACCAACCACAATCAGCCAGCCCTCAAACCAAACCCTTCGACCTAGAAGAACTTGAAACTGCAATGGGAAAGTTGAAACCCGGAAAAGCAGCAGGGATTGATGACCTACTGGCAGAAATGTTACAGCACCTGGGACCCAACGCAAAGACCTGGCTTGTGGGGATGCTGAACACATGCATAGCACAGAAAACCATCCCTTCTGTCTGGGAAAAGGCCAAAGTGGTTGCAATCCCTAAACCTGGCAAAGACCCATTATCCACAAAGAGCTACCGACCCATTTCCCTCTGCATCACCTACAAGGCTATATGAGAAGCTGCTACTCCAACGCCTTGTTGCCACTCATAGATACCAAGCTGACTAAAGACCAAGCTGGTTTCCGTCCCAGCCGCTCCTGTGCTGGACAGAGCTCAACCTCACCCAACACATTGAGGATGGGTTTGAGGGGAAACAAATAACTGGAGCAGCATTCAGAGATCTCTCTGCTGCCTACGACACTGTCCAACACCGCACAATGGTCAGGAAAAGCCTCCTCAACAACAGGCGCTTCTATGTCCAGTTAAATGACCAGAGGAGTAAATGGAAAGCCCAAAAGAACGGCCTCCAACAAGGTAGCGTGCTCGCCCCCCTCCTTTTCAATATCTACACAAACGACCAGCCACTACCCAATGCCTAATGCCAGCGTTTCATCTACGCCGACAACCTCTGCATTACGACCCAACAAGCAGACTTCCAGAAGATTGAGTCTGTCCTTGAAAGTGCCCTCCAAGAAATGTCAAGCTACTACAATACAACCACCTGAAACCCAACCTATAGAGAACACCTCACACACACATTATTTCCTTTCGTGGCCGTTTACATTCGAGGGTTGCTGGTCCTCTCGAACGGAACAGTTTAACGTCATGCCCAGGACGAAAAGATATAGAGAACACCAACATGTCAAATAACAGCAGGAAGGCATGGGCCACAATCCACCGTCTTGGCAAAAACCACACCACCCATAATTCACAACGGTCACAGCAAACTCTGTTGCATCACAACTGGTGTAGGTATTGGATGGAGCCCGCACACCACAGGTATAAGAAAGACGTTCTTTGTTGAAATACTGACAGCGTTTCGATCCATTTGATCTTCATCAGGTCATGTGTACACAAAACATACACTTTTATACTAAGGGAGTGCCCCCATTAAACAATCAAAATACCACATTTTGGTGCCCCTCCCATCACTGCAGGTGTGACACGTCAACCCTGAGTGAGTAGGTGGGGACCCAGACATATTGATGTAAATATAGTCTGTTCAGAAATTGTAGTGCCTCTCATAGAGCTTGTAGGTGATGCAGAGGAGGGAAATGGGTCGGTAGCTCTTCGGGGATAATGGGTCTTTGCCAGGTTTAGGGATTGCAACTACTCCAGCCTTTTTCCAAACAGAAGGGATGGTTTTCTGTGCTATGCATGTGTTCAGCATCCCCACAAGCCAGGTCCTTGCGATAGGTCCCAGGTGCTGTATCATTTCTGCCAGTATGCCATCAATCCCTGCTGCTTTTCCGGGTTTCAACTTTCCCATTGCAGTTTCACGTTCTTCTAAGTCGAAGGGTTTGGTTTGAGGGCTGGCTGATTGTGGTTGGTCTGATACCACTGTGCGATGGTATTCTATGTGGGTCGGTGGCGGTGTTGGTTACAACTGTTGGCCACCAGTTGTGACCAAGACCGCCACCGACCCACAGGAGAATACCATCGCACAGTGGTATCAGACCAACCACAATCAGCCAGCCCTCAAACCAAACCCTTCAACCTAGAAGAACTTGAAACTGCAATGGGAAAGTTGAAACCCGGAAAAGCAGCAGGGATTGATGACCTACTGGCAGAAATGTTACAGCACCTGGGACCCAACGCAAAGACCTGGCTTGTGGGGATGCTGAACACATGCATAGCACAGAAAACCATCCCTTCTGTCTGGGAAAAGGCCAAAGTGGTTGCAATCCCTAAACCTGGCAAAGACCCATTATCCACAAAGAGCTACCGACCCATTTCCCTCTGCATCACCTACAAGGCTATATGAGAAGCTGCTACTCCAACGCCTTGTTGCCACTCATAGATACCAAGCTGACTAAAGACCAAGCTGGTTTCCGTCCCAGCCGCTCCTGTGCTGGACAGAGCTCAACCTCACCCAACACATTGAGGATGGGTTTGAGGGGAAACAAATAACTGGAGCAGCATTCAGAGATCTCTCTGCTGCCTACGACACTGTCCAACACCGCACAATGGTCAGGAAAAGCCTCCTCAACAACAGGCGCTTCTATGTTCAGTTAAATGACCAGAGGAGTAAATGGAAAGCCGAAAAGAACGGCCTCCCACAAGGTAGCGCGCTCGCCCCCCTCCTTTTCAATATCTAAACAAACGACCAGCCACTTGAAACCCAACCCATCAAAAACCCAACTATGCAGCTTCCACCTGAGGAACCGAGACGCAAAAAAAGAACTGAGCATCACAAACTCTCAAATCATACCCACCCCATGTAACTTGGAGTTACACTGGACAGTTTAACGTCATGCCCAGGACGAAAAGTTATAGAGAACACCAACATGACAAACCCTACACTTAAACCCTCTATATTTAATAAAAAACAATTCTGGACAGGAATCCTGTATTGCAGGGGTGCCCAAAAGGTACATCGTGATCTACCAGTAATCACAAAGGCTGTGCAGGTAGACCATATGGCATGCCCCTGTATATAATCTATCACTTGAATTAAGGTGACTTGACACCAGCTCAAATGTTGCACACAAACATCAGTAGCAAAAGTACAAAGTTATTGTGACAGTAATAATTGCTATAGTGTGTGTTCAGTAACAGGAATATTCCTGTCTCTCCAGCTCTTTAATAAATAGAAAAGGGTTTAATCAGGAGTTGTAGTAGCCACAGGATAATCTAAGCGGTGGATATTGCTCTTGTCTTCATGTCTTTATGTATGTAAATTGTCTTGTTGTTTGTGTCAAATGCGTGTATATGTGTTCTGCATATACTTGGCTGCTGTGTTGCAAGATAATGGGAGTTACTGATACTATGGGAGTGAATGGGAGTGAAAGGGAGGTACTGTTACTATGGGACTGATACTATGGGAGTGCATGGGAGTGGATGGGAGTGAATGGGAGGTATTGTTACTATGGGACTGATACTATTTGAGTGAATGGGAGTGAATGGGAGGTACTGTTACTATGGGACTGATACGATGAGAGTGAATGGGACTGAATGGGGTGTACTGTTACTATGTGACTGAATGGGAGTGAATAAAAGTGAATGGGAGTGAATGGGACTGAATGAGAGGTACCGTTACTATGGGACTGTCACTCCAATTCAGAGTGAAAGGGAGTGAATGGGAGGTACTGTTACTATGGGACTGTGTTTAACAAAAAACTGGAGAGACCGGGAGACCTCTGTTACTGAACAAACACTATAGCAATGATTTTGTCACAATATAGAGCTATTTAACACTGTTACTGAACACACACTATAGCAATGATTACTGTCACACTATAGAGCTATTTAACACTGTTACTGAACACACACTATAGCAATGATTACTGTCACACTATAGAGCTATTTAACACTGTTACTGAACACACACTATAGCAATGATTACTGTCACACTATAGAGCTATTTAACACTGTTACTGAACACACACTATAGCAATGATTACTGTCACACTATAGAGCTATTTAACACTGTTACTGAACACACACTATAGCAATGATTACTGTCACACTATAGAGCTATTTAACACTGTTACTGAACACACACTCTATAGCAATGATTACTGTCACAATACAGAGCAATTTAATTTAGGTAACCAAATTGACCCCAATAGTAGATCTTTACACTCTCAATAGTTCAATTGTTGTTAAGCATCTGCTTAATTTCCAAAAAACTACACAATTAGAGAATGTAGAAGATTGCTACTTTTGATCCTTGGATTTTATAATGCTGATTGTAGCATAGCGATAGTGGTTAGTGACTGAGCTTTGTTAACATGAGTGCCCGGGATCGTTTCCCACCAATTTCAAAGAATGTTTGTTGCTTCGTGCCAATTTTCACAGAATGTTTGTCCTTTTACCTACCAGACAATACTCTTCTCACCTCTAGTCGATTATTTATTCAGCGTTTGAGCCACGGACCAACATTTGAGGCCATCTAGTCTCTCAGACCCATTTGAGCCACTGACCACCATTGTGAGAGTCTATTAATGTGAAATGGTGGTCCGTGGCTCAAACATGTTATCACTTTTGAAGTTACTTGTTGTGTTTAGATATGTAAATACTACTCTTTAAAGCCGTGTTTCGGTAGTCGAGTGGGTACTGTCGACGGTTAGTAAACATTGAGGCCGGGCATAGTTGTTTATAAACCTTCGACACTAACCATTCGGCTACTGAAACACTGTTTTACAGTTTCGTACAAACATCATATATAAACATCATAACAAGTAACTTCAAGTGATAGACGTTTGAACACACAAACAACAACAGCGTTAAGTATTAAATAACATTTATCACTTACTTGCTCCGAAGACCGATGGTGACGTGGCACTTCCAAACAAACACTGACCAAACCTACCTCCACGCGTCTCTTCCGTATTTGAGGGCGGCGGCACTTCCTTCCGGTGTGAGGCCACGCCCGCGAGATTTAACCGAGAATCTATTGTAGTCATTGTAGTCATATTGCCCCTACGTTACATCCGGGTCCCTTGGTCCCATCCGCTTCTAATGCAAAATAGCTACATATGAACGCGTGAAACTTTTTTTTTTTTTTTTTTACAATAACGTTATTTGTCAGAAAGGAAGCCATTGAGGGTTAAAATGGGTCTTAATGCTTCCAACTCATATAACTGTCACCAACAACACTTTTAATGATATTACATGAAGCAGACAGCCCTGTGATGAAACCTTTAGCATTACACTGTGGTTAATACGTTTTTATTCACAATGGAATGTTATTGTACTCTTAATATATCATGGTGTAGCACAGCACAGTAGATTCATATTTCAATCGATCTGGGATGTTAAAATTGTGCAAAACTCTGTTCAATGAATGGCCTCTTCTGCTACATTAAAATTACTAAACATTAAACGTTACTTATACCTGTTATTGAGACTCCTATAGAGCATGTTGACATGGATAGCTTGGTTAGTAGTATCTCTGTTAGTTAATGCAGTTTGATTGATTCAATTAATAGCCTATTTTATTAGACAAAAATGTAGAACAGTAGTGTCATAGAGTGGAAAATGCCATTTGGTTTAATGTCACAGAATGCAGTGCCACGTAGAGCAGCATGATAAATGGTTAACTTTATAGTGTGTTCAAAAATGGCAGATCTGCAAGTTCAGTGTCTTGAATGAGATGTGCTGTGAGTTTGCATATCTGCTATTGTCCAGCATAGGACCGTTGCACAGTGAAGTATAGACAAGGCTTTAGGATTTATAAGTCGTTTTTAGAATATAATAGAATATTCACTCCAGTGAATAGCATTTATCCATTTAGATAACTTTTTGATGTTATTTAATTACTTATTTTTACACAGAAACATAATGTGTGTCTTTACAATAACTGTAATGTAATAATAATACTAATAATGTAATGTAATAATTATTAATTAAATAACCTTATTTTATTCTGAAGGCAACCGGATGTCTTAAATTAGCTAGCTCTCAGACAGGAAGTTCTAAATTAGCTCAAAAGACGGAGCCCAGGTTGGCTACGGCTCTGCTACACTACTGACACTTGGCAGTCTCTAGATGGCAGACAAGTCCTGCTCATGTTTAGGGCTTGTTTGTGTACATTTGTTTACGTTAATTAAACATGTAGGCTATGTAAACAAATACACACAAACAAGTTGACCTTCCATTGTGTTGGTAATTTCTTTTATTACCAGTTTTCAAGTTTAAATAGTTTTTACCTTTGCCATGTATGGGTCGATTTTGACCAGTATACACCACAGATGTTATATAATTTAAAAAAAAGTTATCTATTTTCGGAAGTGTGTTCTAATATTAGTCTATTATAGCCAGATAACATCATTATCCATTGTCTTCATTATAGGAAATGTAATGAGTGATTTTTTTATGGATGCTCCGATCATGTTTTTTGGGGCCGATCCCGATCACCGATTGTTTTTCTCATGATCGGCCGATACCTGTACCTTGTACATATAGAGGCACATTTGAATATTTAGAAAATTATTATGTCAAAACCCACGTCAAAACTGTTCCTGTGTGTGTGGGGAGGAAGGGGAGAATGTTTATGCCTGTCACAAGATGCAAAATAATATTATACTATATCTGATTGACTTTTATACCACTTGGTGTAAAAGATCGGGTAAATTGCCGATCACAGATAGGGTAAATTGGCCGATTATCAGAGCATCTCTAGAATTTTTACATTATTAAAATGAAAACAAGCTATTCAACTAGATTAGCCCCCCCCATATATATATATACTGTATATATATATATATATATATATATATATATATATAAAATGTGTTATAGGGCCACGAGAAAACTAAGACGGGCTGAAATTGGCGGCAGCCATCACTGCCCTAACCCATAATAATATTTTAAATTGTGTTTACATGGATTTGAATACATAACAAGTCAGCTATGAGGTGGGGGAGAAAAACATAATATTTTTATAATTTTAGTATTTTGGGCTGAGTTAAATCACGGGTCAAATTTGACCCAGTATCACCAAAAGTGTCAGCTGGTTTCTGGAACAATGCAACAATGTCTCCAGCAGTGACTGCTGAAACAAAGAAGATAGGCCTATATGCTCTTTTCTCCTAACAATACAGCATCACACTGTTACATTATGTGATGGAAATGCCAGTATGTATGGGAAGGACCTAACTAACTACACTGCATCTACTCTCTACTGCCCCATCGGTGGGGCAAACGGTTCTCCAGTTACGTGGATTACAGACGTACTCACGCAAGTAGTATATTTTGGCATGCCTGACAAAGAACTCCATATATGGGCATAAAACGGACACAGATGGAGCTGACCTGTTCTGACATCCAAATATGGAGTCTATGCAGATGTCAGAACATCATTGGGATGTCAGTTCTGTGTCAGGCATGCCCAAATATGAAGTGTTGTGATGTTAGGACAGGCCAGCTCCATATATGGTTCTGGACAACCAACCAGCTATCCGATGGACTCGACACCGGGCACTGCACTACCTGTGTTGGGGGGGGGAGGGGGTCTAGTCATTTATAGATAGACTAGACCGGGCTGTAGAGCACCGAGTCGGTAACGATGAAAGTTGGAGATCCATGCCCCACCCGTCTATGCAATACTCATTGTACCCGTTCTAATATGGAGTGTTGTGATGTCAGAACAGGGCAGCTCCATATATGGAGCATGGGCAGGGGCCCTGTCCAGATGGGGAGAGGCCTTTTGTGGCGGTTCTGGACAACCGTGGGTCCGACCGACTCGACACAGGGCACTGCACTCCCTGTGGGGGTGTGGAACGCGTGTGTCGAATTTGAAGTAGGTGGGGTGAACGGTTCTCAAGTTACGTGCATTACAGACATATACACGTACAGACATAAAGAGACGTGGTGCATTTATAGATACTGCACTAGTGTACATTTACATGATGCCTTTTGACGTGTGCCATTGTCAATAAACCAGAACTATTCACCATAAATATTTTATTTTGACCATGAAAAATAGACTCATACAATAACAACAATACTGTAAATATCAACCCTTCTTCCAGTTTTACAAAACTGTCGTGTTCATCTTTTGTTCCACTGGTTTAAAATGTTCTTCAGTCTTGTGAAATTCTAGAGAATTCTAGAGTTTTCCATTGAAAATAGCAAACACTGAAAAATAGACACATTTCTCACGATATGTAACGTTTCAATTACAGTATAGCACAAAGAAAAGAAATGTATTTTTTTTTTTTTTTGAGGGGGAGGGGGGGGGGGGGTTTGGCTTGTCAATGCTGATCTTTAACCAGTTCTCCTCCACAACAGTAAAGGTAAATTAGTGTTCAAAAAGCATCTCCCACTTCGTGAAATGATCCACAATACCAATCAGTCAGTCCCGCCAATGGGACTGAAATGAATCCTTGCAGCTGCACTAACTTCAAATTCTAGTGTGCTCTGAGAAAGACAATATATCGTAGATTTTCTCTCACTCCATTTGTATCTTCTTTTTTTGAGGGCCTCCAAATTCATATGGCAGCCAGGCCTATGGACTTTTAATGCTGTTTAGAGCACTTTAAACAAACAATGGCAGCCAAGTCTATAGATGTTTGGAAGGGCGTGCTATCCCCATTCAACGTCTGGCTTTTGAAATTACATCATATGGCAACCAAGTCTATCATGGACTTTTTGAATGTTTGTTCAGAGCACTTTAACCCATTTAGGACTGAGGCCGATTTTTGCTATATACTGTAGATAGCAACAAGTACCCCAAAGGAATTCCCGTCCACAACCATTACCAGGCACCCCTCACTTCACATGAGTGTGAGCGAAAACACTTCATATGGCAGTCAAGTCTAGTTTGTTTATAGCACTTTTAACGTGACGTCATGTGGCAGCCAAGTCTATGTACTTTTAATGTTTGTTTAGAACACTTTAAACAAACATTACCAGTAGGGAATTTCTGTGTTAGCCGATACCAATACCGAATACCGACACCAGTGTTGTGATCTTGTGTTGTTTTTATAGCTATCTAGCTATATATCTCGGGTTGTGTTTATAGACTCCTTACTCATATGTGCACTTTGTATTGTGCAACTGGAAAGCAAACTCCACATGCCCCAACATTTTATTTACCTGCCATAGTGTCCACCCCATACCCCTGTGTCGGATCGGTGGTTAGACTGGCATATTCGCCGATACCGATATGACCCGATATGACAAATAAGGGCCGATACAGATACTGTTCCGATACCGATACAGTATTGGGACATCTCTAATTACCAGGCGCCTCTCACTGTACACAAGTGTGATTTTTAAACTCTCCTTCACATTCAGTCTAATGAGTGTCTAGCATCAATCCATTTTCAGTATAAGCTGGAGAGGAGCAGTAGTGTAGTGACTGTAGTCAATGGTAAACACAGCAGCCTGTACAGAATGTATCCACATTTAGCATTTAGCATTTGAATTAGGCCCAATTTGGCTCGATTTCAGTCTAATGCTACTGGGATATGTAGGAGATTATACAATATACCCAACTTCCTTGGCAATGTACAGTATCCACATCCTCATCTATTTATCATTATATCCACCGCATTTCCGTCCATCCGGGCTATGGGACCACACAACAACTACAGGTCCCATAGAACTACGGCATTGCCATCCATACGAACTATGGGAACGCAACGGCGACTGGTAAAAATTCTAATGAACAACTTAAATGTGGTAAAAGTTGAAACTCTCTGCATAATGTTAATGGGCAATGGTCATATACCATTTCAGATCGATTGGTAAACCCACAGAGAAAAATGCATGAGGGCAGTTGTATGGATAGATGGACTGACAAGAGCCTTTGTTCATTAATTTAAGGGTGACCACTGAAAAACAAAGTGTAGGATAATCCTGCTACTATAGCACTGAGTAAAAATTGTGCATTTAAAGCTCAGTAAATAAATCCAATTGAAAATGCAGGCACATCCTCCTCTCTTCCATTCTCTTATCTTACATTCAAGACACCATAGCAGCAATCAGTGAATAGCTAGAATTGTCGGCTGAGGTATTAAACATGCTGCTGCATTATGCTTTATTATGCCTCATGAATCAGCATGAAAACCTGCCCGGCAATACGTTGGGATGGCACAACTTCTGTTTTCTTATGATCGACCTATAATTTGCCTGTAGCAGCTCTGAACTGGGGCAGGTACAATGGAGTAAAGCCATCCACTGATCCTGACCCCAGTGCGGTGGAGTCTGACTCCACAGGGCAGTCCTTTCTGCTTAAAGCTTCGTTTCTAAGGAGCACAATCTTGGCTTCCTCCTCCGCGTTCTCTCTCTCACTCTCCTCGCCCTCCTCTTCCTCTGTAGGATAGTCCATTCCTAGGTAATACAAGTCCTTCTCCTCTCTCATCCCTTCATCCTCCTCTTGCTCCGATGCTTCGGAAAACTCCTCCACAGAGTTATACGAGCGGGAGAGGCGCGGGTCATCCGCCTCCCCGCCCCGGGAACTCTCCAACTCCCACAGGCCTCCGCGGAAAGATCCAGAAATGTCAGAGTTGTTGGCGGAGAAGTTCCCCTCATCGCTGGAGCTGCTGCCGCTGCCATCCGTGTAGCTGTGGTGAGTGGCCTGCTGGTCTCGCTCCGGGTCGCACAGGAGCACAGTGGCATAGGTGACCGAGGACTGGGCGGAGCTTTCTGCAGTTTGAGTAAGGTGGTCTGGTTGGGTGCTGGTTGGCTGGAATCTGGCCACTGGGTCGACGGTAGGGTCTAAGAGGGAAACTTCAATCTCGATACCAACCCTGTCGTTTTCATTGGGCTGATCAAGCCCTGAAATCAACCTCGGTGCTGGGGAGAGAGCTGCCACTTGAGGCATGGCTGTGGTTGGAGCAAGGAGATCAGTCTTTCCCACAATGACGGCTTCTGAAATATTCTCAGAGGGCGACAGCAGCAGTGGCCAGGCTGACACACCCTCGCGGAGGGGGAACAAGTGGTCAATGGTGTCACCCTGAAGGAATGGAACGACATTTCAAATAAAATACATGAACATTGCTCAAAGGCTAATATGAATTTGAATATGCATTTTAAATAGCATTTTCTTTCCTCATTTTTGTCCAAGGTATACAATTCCTAATTCATTAAGATATTTGGGGACACCACCAGCTCATCATTCTCTATTATTGCTTTTGTGTCTCACCTTTTTGAAGTCCAGGTCTTTGGCCCACGAGCAGTTGTTCGGGTTTGGTACGTCCTTCCACACAAACTTCTTCACCCTATAGGAACAATACAGCAGATTCCTCAGTATCCCTCTTTTGAAATCCCACAACACTGTCTTCACAGTCTGTTCAAACACCCACATCAAAAAACAACACATAGCGCATAATACCAAGACAATACAAAAACGATGGCTGAGGGGACAAAACTCCTACTAAAACTGACCTTTTTCCATGGCAAGTTTCTGTATCTTTGTCCAGATGGCATAGACTACTGAAGCATTTTCCTTCACAGAGGAACATAAAAGTTTTTCCAAATAAGTTCTTGCTAAAGTTGTACAACCCACTCAGTTGTCGTGAAGTAATACCTGTGCATTTATTTAACAAAATACAGATGCATCTATTGTTTATATAGACTAAGACTATTCACTTAGGGTCATAGGGCCATTGATTTCAATCTGTTGTTGCCACTGCAAGGTCAGGAGTCAGGACTGACTCATGTCTTGGCCATTTTTCATACAAAATAAAATCTTTGTATTTTTCCATTGGAAATAATATTGTCTGTCTTTAATGGATCGGGTGGTGAAAAGAGATGCATTGCGGTCGAAATTATTTTAATTAGCCTAGGTGGGTGCGGGTAACAAACATTACTACAATGCATCGGTATAGAAACAATGGCATATTCACACAAGCGATGTGGTTGTGCAACTAGAAATGCATTGGAGGAGACATTGAAGAGAAGCAGGGAACCTTTTAGGCAGAAAGGCATGGACATTAGACATCACACCCCTGTCCTGCTCTGTAGCTGCTCCTTTTACACAGACATACACAATTAACAATTTAGGCATTTTGCAGATGCTCTTAATCCATAGCGATTTACATAAAGCAAGAAAAAAACATGGAGCTCTGCTAATACATCAAATGCATAAAAATAGTCATCATAGTTACATAAGTTGAGCCTATGCATACGCCTGTAAAGTCATCGAGGCTAGGGCAAGTGCTACGACAAGTGCTACGGGCTAAGATGGAGTCTGAAGAGGTGGGTTGTCAGACTACAGCCGAAGATTGGGAGTGAGTCTGCAGTTCTGATTGCAATGGGAAGTGCATCACGCCCGGCGCCACGGGGGTGCCTGGGGGTGCAAAGCACCCTCAGTTGAAAAATGTGCACCCTCAGTTTATGTTCTATGAAAAGTTATGAAAATACAAAAAATAACAAATATATTCGGAATATTATAATTGTCATAGAGATCACAATAACCGTATCGAAACACACTGTTTCCCCCCAGTAATATAGCATATAATATTATTTTGCTCGTTGCTGCGAGCTCCCATCTAATCCCTATTTAAAATCATCTGCCCGCTGCGGCGCTGCCACTGCTAGCACCACAGAGCTGTTTAGTGACGTCCTCTAGGCTACACCCACGGGGAAGTGGAAAGCGCGAAAAACTAATTTCTCTGTTGAGCCTACATAGAGACAGCACAGACAGCAGAAATGGACATTAGTAAAGTGGTTAGGAGTTAGTAAAAAAAAACACCGTCACTGGCACTGCAACTACCCGGGCGGAGGCAAGTAGCAGCACTAGCGATGAAAATAATAACACCACCGATACCGGCCCCGAGGACTCAGAGACAGAAGAAATGCCGCCTCCTCCCCCCGTGGAAAAGCCCTCCACCTCGGCGCCGGTGAGCCAGCCACACCCGCTGCCTCAGCCCCCTCGCCATGCCCTGCTGCTGGGTGTGTGCCGGTTGATTTGGGGACGGAGAAACCAGCACAGGTAGTCGTGCTACAATCATACCCAACTCGAACGTTTTATAATAAAGCATGCTCATTTCAAAGAACCTGGTATAATGAACGTGAGTGGCTGGAATATGCTGTGGTTTCTGATGCTGGCTTTTGTTATCCATGTCGGAGATTTCATATCGGTTCTAGTGCAAATTCAGACAAAGCCTAAACTGAAACCGGCTTCACTAACTGGAAAACAGCGATGGAAAAAGACAGGTTTTGCTAGACATGCTGCATGCATGCTGCAGCCAGCAAGGAACATGTGAAATGCACTTCGCTATGGAAGGAATATTGTGCTTGTAAAGTAAGCTCTCGAGCGAGCGAGAGAGGGAGAGAGAGAGAGAGAGGGAGGGGAGAGCGAGAGAGAGACAGAGACAAACACTGAGGGAGAGACAGAGACAAACACTGACTGACAGCCGCCGAGCTGCGTTACTGCGTAACACTACGATCTCATATTTTTCATGGCCACATTAAAATATAGGATTGTATAGCCTACTGTTTAATTGTCGTTTTAGAAAATGTTGTGTCTTGGCTGGGCAGCATGGGCATAATTATTTAATAGCATGTTAGGCTAAACGTTTGCACTTGACACTTTTTGTTTGATTGATTCATGATTGAATACATTTTTGATTGACTTAATTCAATAAATGCTGCAGTTTCAGAAATTCAGTTTTTGTATTGATTAATTGGTAATTGGTTAGATTGAATACTGTATTAACAGTTTGCAGATTGTAGGCCACCACTTAATTAAGTTAAATAAATAGGCCTATTTAACAGCAGTGCTAGTAGGCTAAATGTTATTTTATTTCAGGATTCAGCTATTGCATTGTTAAATCAATCAACATATGGCTACAGGATGATAACCTACTGTTCAGTTTTTTATATAAAATGTGTGGGGGCTGGGCACAGACGAGCCATTCTTATTCTGTCAGTTGACTTCTCCAAACCCCCACACAGTCCACTGCACCTTCTAGAGGCATAGGAACGTACAGGTCGGACCCTAGCCGTTTAATTTAACAGCGCAATAGCTGTATGACATGGGAAAAAACAACACTTATTTTGCACCCTGAGAATTATTGACGGCACCCTGAGTCATTCCATTCTGTAGCCGGGCCTGAAGTGCATTCCATAGTTTTGGAGCCAGAAGGGAGAAGCGTTTGGTACGTGTGGAGCGTTGCCCCTTTGTTTTTAGGGAAGGTACTTCCAGGGGGGAATTAAAAAACTTCAGTGCACTGTGCACAATGCAAGGAATAAATGCATTCGCCATCCGAAGGAAGTCTGATCCAATCACTTTTAGATTTCTCCAGTTTAATCCTGAGTTTAAGTTTTGTTGTGTTCAAGATCTGATTTCAGGCATGTTTAAGCCTCCAGGAAAATCCGTGTTGAGGTTCTTAATCCACTGTTTTTAATTAAAATGTCTTTGTCCTACTGTCCAGTTGGGATTGTGTTGAAGTCCAGCGCATTTTAGAGCTTCAATGCCGTGACTCCGTGAGCCATGAAATGTTGCACAAATCTTGTGGTTGTCTTTTTTGCATTGTTAATATTGTATCTGTGTTGTCCCAGCCTTGTACCTATTGTTTTACCCGTTTCTCCGACATATTGTAAACCACATTTTTCACATATAATAATAAATGCAGTTGCTGGTTCTCCAACACGCGTTTTGTAGTTCTATTTTTGACTAATTGTTTGGGTTTGAAGTATTCTGATCCCTGGCGTGCTGGTGTGTTGATTTCCTTTAGCTTGCTGTGTACTAGATAATCTTTAAGGTTTTTTTTTCTTTTTCTGTAGGCCGATATAAATTTATAATCTTTTAGAAGATCATCCGTTCGGTTCTCAAAATTCCTTTTTATTCTGTTGTTGGCTAGTGTGCTCTGTGTTGAATAACTGGTTATCAGGGCCAATTTAGGGCCTGGATCCCGCACTCTTATTTCTAAGAAGGTATTTTGAGCTTTCCGGAGAAATGTCCTAGTGTATCCTCTTAGTCTGAGAGCCTTAAACAGCGTTTTACAAGCTATTTTGAAATCACTTCTTTGCGTGCAAATCCTATGGAATCTTAGTAGTTGTGATTTGACTATTCCTGTGTAGGAGTGTGCCGGGTGGAATGACGTTTTGTGTAATAGGGCGTGAGTGTCTGTTTCTTTAAAGAATACTTTTAAGTCTAGTTTCCCATTTGTGTTAAAGTTTGGGCCCTTGAAGATTGTTACATCAAGAAAGTCAATCCTTTCTGTGTGTGTCACATATTTTATCGTTATGGATCTATGATGGCTATTTAAAACATCAATAAATTCCTGGAATTCTTCTTTGCTATGTTCCCATATTCCAAAAATATCATCCAGGAATCTATAGTAATGTGTCGGTTTAAGTCTGCATTTTTCTAGCGCTGTCTGTTCCCATATGCTCATGTAAATGTTTGCATAAGATGGTGCAAATCTCTTTCCCATGCCCTTTGATTTGTAAATATAACTTGTTGTTAAAGGTTGCCCCTTTGTTTTTAGGGAAGGTACTTCCAGGGGGGGGGGGGGGGGTTGTAGGGTCTGATCAAACTTGCAAGATATGGGGGTGCCATACCGTTGTTTGCTTTGAAGGCTAGCATCAGAGTTTTGTACTCTGTGCGGGCTGGCGGCGACCATACGTTTCATACAGAACAGCGTACGGGCCGGAATAAAGGCATCCCTGCCCTGCTCTCATTTCTCTCTTATCTCACTGTCATCTATCAGCAAAGGTCAACAGTCATTACACCCTTGTTAACTGTTAAATGCCACACTTCAAATGTTGCATAATCAGGTTGTCCAGTCCCCTAAATTAGATTGTAATAAGCCACCCACAGAGATTAACATAATTTATCACCTCTTGATGGCATCAGAGTAAAGAGTAGTCTTAGTAAACATTGCTATCATAGAATTAGCAAGATGAACCAGGCACAGTTTTAGAGGGTAGAGCCCAACGCAATCAATCTAGTTTTTACAGTCATGCGTGACTTTAGTGGTGTGCTGTTGTGTGCACTTACAGTACAGTATTTATTTTTTAGGGCTGTGCAATGTTTGCGTTAGTGTCAATGAATGTCAAAACCCACTGTAAAATATGAATCGGTGTAATTGATGATGAGGTGAGATGTGCTCTTACCGGTTTGGGGAGAGGATCAGAGTGACAAACAAAACAACAGAGAGGAAGGTGATTATCATCAGCAGCATGTAGGTGGCAGGGTTTCCTCTGCTGGCTACAAGACGAAAAGAGACCGGTTTACTGAAGGAATACTACACTCCAACACATGCACATTCGGTCACACATTTAATCAATATCAATATACTTCATTGACCGGGGTCCCCCAGGATCTGTGGCAAAACTACAACAAATCTCTTTGATGAAATGTGGTTAACACAACAGAAAGCCCACTCTCTGATGTTAACATAGTCATACCAACCTGAGGAACCAAAAGAAAATGTATTTCTAAATGTACAAGAAACAATATATAATATAGCCATTATCTACAGTAGGATCCAGAAATTGAATCAGAAGGAAACTTTAGCCAGTAATTATTTATGCAGTAGTTTGAAATATATGGATGAAAAAAGGCTTTGCTGCAATATTGTTGAAGTGTTGAAGTTTACCCGTAGTGAACACTGGCTCCCCCTCTCCATCAGCAAACACTGGATGTAAAGTGAAACCGTACTCTTCTGAACCAAAGAAATCACCTGTGTAATGACAATACACATTTGTCTTTAAATCATTTCAAAACATTGTCTGTGAGTGGATACGGTAAAGTACAATTTGACTGGAAACATGGAGGACTCATGGAAGCCATAATAGTATTTGTTGTATGACAAATACCGAATATACTGTAATGTAGCTGAGCTACAATTAAGCTCACATTATGTGTCAATAGGACGTGTTATGAGCTTGTAGAATAGGGATGCCAGACTGAAAGTGCTTAAATCCATTGCAACAATAAGAAAATGAGCTACTGTATGTACACGACACAAAATGGAACTCATTCTACAAATAAATAAATAAAGCCCATTCATACATTTGGTTATTTCCAATTAGTGCTTGGACACATTTTTGTCAAAATGTGTAAAGTAAAAATCTGGGGATTGAATATTATTGAGAATCTACAGCATGTAGTGTTTATCTTAATGCTGCATTTTTGTTTTTGTAAAGGAAAATACAGGAAAAACTCAAAAGGACAAAAGAAACACAAAAGCAAAAAGACAAAAAAGAAAAACAATCCTAACCCAGCTGCATCTTTGCCTGTCCATCTGTATGTAACGAGCCACACTTACCCCTTAGATACAGAGTACGGCCTGTGTAGGGCAGTCTGACCCAGCTTGGGCTGTTCTGTCTGTCAGTGTCCGGTAGCCTCAGGGCTGACCACTGGACCACCATGGCTACTGGCACAGAGCTATTGTCCATCAAGTTCCAAGACAGAGATGCACAGGTACTGTTGACAATCATCACACAGAAAAATCGCACACAGTGGCCTGCAGAACACAAGGAGGGAAGATAATCGAACAGATTAGGTTGCATTAGATCTTTTATTTTACTTAAAGAGGGAGTGCCACAATTTTTGTATTTTTCCAGTTTTTCACGTCTCTATGAGGTGACAGTACTTCATTAGACACCCTGGAGTCGTTTTTATGTGCAATGGTGTATTAACTTTGTATTTAGGGTTTCTTCCTGGAGGCTGAACCCTTGACAGTCAAACGGGCCAATGAAATAAACAGTAATATAGTGACATCACACTATCAGCCCCTCCCCTAACCCCTCCCCCTTTATCATAAAACTACAGCTGTGGGTGCGGCTTCAGTTCAGGTGGATCACCACCCATCACCACCCACCAGGCAAACCAGGCATACTTAATGAACTGGTGGGCGTGCCCACATAAAAACAACATTTTAACAAATACTGTACACTTTTTCAAAAGATTATACCTCCTTATATAAGACCTGGTGATCATGTTTCAGGGTGGAAAAAAATCATGGCACTCCATCTTTAACAGTGAGCATACTCTGTATACAGCTACCTTATGTATAGAAAATGTGAATAGAATGATCCATGCACTATTACTGTAACATTACTGGTGTCCAGTAATGGATGGCACTCACATGGTGCATTTGAAATATAACGGTGAAATTCAAAACAGTACCAAAGGGCAATTACAACCGGGGGTAATTTGTAGAGCACATTATCGGCACATTATCTAGCTTTGAAAAACAACTTCTGGGTTTTTTGAAGACATTTTGTAAATAGCCAATTCAATTATAATTCTTATTAGCTATTTAATGAAAATATGATTAAATTAATTAGACAAACTCAGTAAACAAACATCCCAGCAGTGTACCCACATGTAGTGCTGTTATTAGGATTATCCCTCTTGCTTTTTCAATTAGAGAGCTACAAACAAGCAGTCATCAGTGTTTCCCAAACCTTTTCAGCTCGAGACCCAAAAGTCTTAATTTGGTGTCTCACCAGGAACCAAAAGTAAGAATTTCATTACATGAATTAATATTGTAGCTCACGTCAAATGTTATTTTATTGGGGGGTGCTGGAAAATCTTAATTTTTTCTATTTTTGAAAATCATAAAAAAGGCAATATAAGAAAAGTATATTTACTCACAAACCATAAAGTGGTTTGTGAAACACTGGGCTAGATATGCCAGACTTTGTTTTTTAATGTCACTGGTTTGTAATTGTCTTGTTTACTGTCATGTCTTTATTGTGTTATTTTATTATCTGTGTGGACCTCAGGACAATTAGCTGATCAGAAAAATGGAGATCCAAATAAACTCTACTCAATCAACTCAATGCATCGTGTATTGAGTGCATCGAGGAGGAGTGCCTATAGTTGCATAAATAAATAAATAAATAACTCACGTTTGGGCTGTCTGTTCAGAGTCATCTTGAAGTTGCTCTCCGAGCTCCCCAGACTGTTGTAGGCCTTCACAGTCACAGTATGGACCTCCTGGCTCCACTCAAAGCTGTAGGAGGCCACCTGCTCTATCTGCTCACTGGTCACATTTCCACCGGAGTCCTGGTGCTCAACTACAAGTCCATTGACACAATAGGAGTGTCCACCTATGGGGGGATGCTGAAGAGGAAGACCTTTGAGTTATACATTTTTTAAATTGGGAAAACATATATATATTTTAATTTTAACCCATTTAGGACAGGAACCCCTTTTGGGGTTTTTACCTTTCAAGACGAGAACCCATTTTTGTTTTTCAGAAACTATAGGTCAGGATTTAGAAGGCGTTTTAGAATCGGCCGCAGTCCTAAATGGGTCAAGGATATTACCGCCTTTTTAATTCAAATAATTCCCTGGTCTACCTTGAAGAGTAGAGTGACGTTGGTTTGGTTTCTGTTTGGAACATCCACAAGAATTCTCCAGAAGTCAGGACCGTGCTCAGGAGCTGAAAACATGCAGTATAATATTATGTCATAATAGCATATAATATAATTTCATATTATCCTCCTACACATACACACTATTTACCTTATGTGACCTGTTATGTTAAGAGAAGGTGATGAGATCATGAGATAATGTATTAATCATGATGTGTGGTGTGTGTGTGTGTGTGTGTGTGTGTGTGTGTGTGTGTGTGTGTGTGTGTGTGTGTGTGTGTGTGTGTATGTGTGTGTGTGTGCGTGCTCGCGCGCAAGTGCGTGCATGCATGCATGCGTGTATACATGTCGCAGTGGTTATGAGTGCATCTGTGCATCGGCATCTGAAAGCTGTGCGTGGGTTAGTTAGTGAAACTACCACAGCAGAGGGCCATTCGTGTCAGCCTACCTCTGCGATTCTGGGGAATGGAGTAGACGGATTCCGTCCAGCCACTCCAGTGGCCTGTGCTGCTAGCGGACATGCAGCGGACCTGCACCACATATACCCTGCACATGTCTGGATTCTCTGGAACCGCCACATCTGCCTGCGCAACACGCGTTGGACTCTGGATCTGCAAGCGGCACATGTTGTTTTCTCAGAACTTCATGATGTATAATGTAGAAATTACCACTTCACTGTTTTACCCATTTCCTCAATCAATTCATCCAATTCAGCTTCTAAAATGAAAAATAACTCAAGAGAAAGTTTCCGAGAATGTTTTTCAATTTCCACAAAACCTAAAGTGGCACTTGAACAATGGCACTTCAAACTCATACTGGACCTGCTAAAGTCAGGCTGAACATTAGATGCCAAATTTAATAGGAACGATGTGGATAGTCATTTCACAGGACCAGCTGGGTACATATACTGTCTACTTGTTGTCTACTTGTCTACTGTTGTTTGTTTGCTTCCATTTGGAAGGCTCATAAATTAAAATAAATTGCTTCTTAGTATTTCATTAGCTGTTTGGACAGTTTCAGGGAAGGAGAGCAAACTGTGACAGACGTCATGTCTCGCATTGCAGGTTGGTGAATTAACTCTTCAACAGCTCTTAATCTCTACCATGTTGGCAAGTTACAGAATCCATTGTTGCATATTTGTAGATACAGTATACATGACATTCATAGCACAATCTGGCAGTGGCGGTGCACGTTAACAGTCTAATAAAAAGCAGCTATACCTTCCACTCTGGCTGGGCCCTCACAGTGGAGGGGGAGTGATACCGGAACTGGCACTGGACACCTTCCACGGGCAGAAATGGATTATCCCATGTAACCAAGAGTGCCCCATTAGCCTGCGTCACTGCCTTCGCATTACTTGGAATGTGAGGTTTCACTGTAGGGGAGACAGGATGGGAGTTGAGTGGTGACCAAACTCGCCAAAGCACAAGAACTGGTAGAACTGCTATGTGCCTTAAAACTAACATAGAACTCTGAATAGAATAGTCCCCTTTGGTGCTGTAAGATAAGTAAGAATATTGGCGGTTTATGTGTAAAGGACTTTGTCCTTTCTCAATAGGAATGTGCTTGGATTTCGCCCATCGTTTTGTGAGCCCAATATATTGTGAGCAGACTACTTATTCACCACCTGGATAGGAGTTGTCACCATGTGAACTCTAAACGGGGAGCATTCCGAAAATCTTTGTTATTTGAACAGAATGTGGATATTGGACATTTTGTTTTTTATTCTGCCGAGTGATTTAACAGATCACATCTGATGAAAGCATCCACATCATTGATTATGTATTTCTGCCTCATCTCTTTCTCACACACACAGACAACATCTGTGTGTGTGTGTGTGTGTGCGCTCCTCACCTTGGTCTGTGGGTAAGACATAGATGGGTCTGGACCTGACGGGGCCCAGTGGAGACGGCAGCTCCAGCCACACCTTATAGCAGTTCATCCTCAGAGGCTGAATGGTGCAGCTCCGTACCCTCTCGCCCAGCCTGCCCGGGTAGCACACAGACTCACCCTTTTCTCCCACTTCCTCCCCGGCTCTCTCCCTCTCCTCCATTACATCACATGGCAGGTCGGCCCACCTGTAATGGAAGCGGAATGTGGAAGTGAATGAACATAGAGTAAACTTAGGACTGAGGCAAGCTGGTGACTCAGTACTGTGAGGTACAGGACACACCCTTTCCTTGCAATGCTGTCGCAGGGTTTGGATGCAGTTCAAAACCCCTTGGCACATGCAGTCGTCCTATTAACACCACACACACACACACACACACACACACACACACACACACACACACACACACACACACACACACACACACACACACACACACACACACACACACACACACACACACACACACACACAATAATGGGGGATGAGGAGGATGGATGAGAACAGTCAACAGTACACTACCGTCCCAAATCCCTCTGGGGTAGACATGAGTACACACACAACAATGTTGTCTGTTCAGTGGTTCTTATGAGAAAGAACAAAGAACCTGATCAGTCCCTGTATGGTTCTTTAGACGTTCTGTACTGGTTCTTCAGCTTAGATTAGGCACCCCTAATGTTTCTATATATATACCATCATTTTACAGGTGTTACACAGAACCTTGAAGATAGGTGCTGTATAGCACCAAATAGTGGTGTGTCGGTCATGAACAAATGGCTCAAATGAACCAGTTGTTTTTGGTGAACAAAATGAACTAGGTCTCTTCAGTGAAAGATCCGTCAGTCAGTTCAGTTGCAAATGAGATGCGGTGACTGACTGACTGACTGAGAACAAAAACTCGTTAACTCTGAATGAAGTGCTGTGACCAACATACAGTACACTCCACCCCCACCCACCCCTGCTTCTCGAAAGTGGTGAACAATCGAGAACGCAATTAATGGATCTTTAAACTGAAAGACCCCGAATGATTCGGTTTACTGAAATTAACGATAGTTCCCATCACTAGCACCAAAAGAGGTTCCCCCATGTTTACGAGCACTAACATCATCTCATTAGGCAACCACCTGGGAATCAGAAGGGTCTCGGTCAAAGTGTCCTTGAGAAAAACACTCAAATCCTAATTGCTCCCGACGAGCAGGATGGTGCCTCCGGTAGTCTTTGCCGTCTTTGCAGTCAATGTGTGTGTGAATAGGTAAACGTGAGGCATGTTTAAAGATGGAGTGCCGTGATTTTTGTATTTTTTCCAGTTTGTGTTTATGACAGTACTTCATTAGACCCCTTGGTGTGGTTGTTATGGGCAATGATGTCCCTTTGTATTTAGGGTTTGTTCCTGGAGGCTGAAACCTTGTGATAATGCCAGCCGATGGTCGGAGGCTCCAAGGAGTAGACAGGTCGACAAACACGTTTCAGGCATTTTATTGACCTCCAAAAGTGTCTTTAGACAGTGCAAATACAAAAATAAATGATAACTACTGGCCAAAATAACGTTCCACAAACAGGAAACAACATTACTTAAGAAAATAACAAACAGTAACTGTTACAGGCTTAAATGCCTCCTGCGATGAGGCCCTGGCTCACAGTTCTAACCTGTTGCTCTTTCACGACTAGCCTCAAGTGAGACTGAACTGCCTCCACCTGCAGCAATCCTGCTCTTAAACAGGTGGGGCAAACCATCCTCTAATCAGTAAGTGATAATTAACTCACCACACGGCTAACTAAAGCCTACGAGTAATCTTTCACACAACTATCTTTTAGAGGAATATACAATCAACTACATTTCACACATGTCATTTACTAAGACAACATAATACAATGAAAAATGCAACAAAAAACACCCCTCCTCCTCCACAGTACTTGGCACCCTCCAATCTAGAGAGGAGTGCCAGCCCTGCAGAGGGGAGACAGGTGACAAATAATGCAACCTCAGTGTCAATACAAATATAAACATATTTAAACCTCTTGCAATCATTGTGTGGAATAATAACAATGTCATTTGTACAATATATATATAGGGCACGGGCTGCCCCGTGACTAACATCATCTCATTAAGCAACCACCTGGGAATCAGAAGGTTCTCGGTCAAAGTGTCCTTGAGAAAAACACTCAAATCCTAATTGCTCCCGACGAGCAGGATGGTGCCTCGGGTAGTCTTTGCCGTCATGAGTCAATGTGTGTGTGAATAGGTAAATGTGAGGCATGTTTAAAGATGGAGTGCCGTGTGTTTATGACAGTACTTCATTAGACCCCTTGGTGTGGTTGTTATGTGCAATGATGTCTTCCCTTTGTATTTAGGGTTTCTTCCTGGAGGCTGAAACCTTGACAGTAAAACGTGGCATATGTAAAAAAGTGATATAGTACATCACAATGTCAATATCATAAAATGTGAAGCGTTTTAGTTGTTGGAAGACTAGATAAGAAACCATTTACCATTCATACCTTTCCTGCCTTCCCTATAGGAGCTCAGGTCAGTACTTGTCTGCTTAAAATATACTGTAGGTTTGCCTGAGGGGAGGTTTGATATCCCTTTTCTGATCTCAAAAGATCAGAGACACTTTGGAATGAGAATTACTGTAGATCTTTGCCTATGTTTTTTGACTCATTGATTGATATCCTTTGACAAAATGCATAAACATATAATTTGTATCTGTCAAATGGATAAAACACAGTTTTACAGTACACCG
This sequence comes from Protomyctophum parallelum, assembly GCF_964188405.1. Classification (NCBI taxonomy): domain Eukaryota; kingdom Metazoa; phylum Chordata; class Actinopteri; order Myctophiformes; family Myctophidae; genus Protomyctophum; species Protomyctophum parallelum. The sequence goes on along the minus strand of NC_139701.1, from coordinate 29,458,887 downwards.
TTACAGTAACTGTAATACAGTTACAGTACACTAGTACTGTAAGTAAAACATATTTTTGCCTTTCAATTTTAAAGTGGAATGAAGCTGATACAGTATGCACATCACTTGTTGGGGTGCTGGGTTAAAAGAAATACTGTAGTCTGCTCAGACAGCTGTATGCTCTGAATCATTTTTATTCAGAGCATACAACTGTGTGTCTGTACGCACTTCGTCCTGGATGTGCATAATAAATAATAAATAGTTTGAATTTTTATTACAACATTTCGAGCATGGGCTCTTCAAATCAATACTCAATCAAATCAATTAAAATCCCCTTTTCTCTCCTCTCCACATCGCTGCAGTGATTCAGTAACTAAAAAACTCCAGTGAAACTCTTTACGCTTTAACGCCTATCTCCCAATGGCGCTGCCAAAATGTATGAGCTTGTGAGTGTGCAGTTGTGCACTGTGCAGTCTCTATTCATTTTCCAAATATTAAGTGGCAACATCACTTATTACGTATTTGTGTGAAAACAAAACAACAAAACCTGTCACCTACAGGTGACACAGCCCTAAACCTAGCCCTATTGCTACCCCTAATTCTAACCCTAATGTTGCGTTCACACGGGCAGACGCAAAGATGTACAGACAGTATAGTTGTGTGAGTTTGAACTGTCTTTACCTGGATAGGAAAGTGAGCTTAGTCCACTGTGTGTTTTCCCAGCTGCAGGTCATAGCATCAATGTCACCAGTGGTCTGACAGCTGATATCAATGGCTGCACCTGAGACAGAGGGAGAGACACCCTGTTGTCAGGAAAGCTAAGCAGCGGCAGCAGCAACATGTGGTGTCCCAGTTGATTTCCTTAGACATACATTTGTTTTTTTGCTACTTTGTAGTGAGTGGTGCAACAGCACCCCCTGTTGGTACCCTAAACATAAGGACATACATACATACATACATACATACATACATACATACATACATACATACATACATACATACATACGTAGGGATAGACATAGGGAGGGACTGACATTGCTGTTCCTTGGAGTGGCTGCACCACTCAAAAAACTTGAGTGGTGCAGCTCCGCTAGAACTAAATATTCATTTATTGATCTTAGTATCTATGCATGATATGGATCAATATGACGCAATTCATTACAAGATATCATACACGTGACTGACATACAATAATGATCTGACTGCACTAAATGAATACCATAATATAAGCGTTGTGAGCTTGTAGATGGGCTTGTGTAGACTGTAGACCGCTACTTTTGAAAGTGCATTTATTTACGAAAAACTTTGTAAATCATTCATTCCCGCTTCATCAGCACTCACAGTCACACACTTACATAGATCAGGCTGTAAGGGATGTTCCATTCCACTCACCTTCTACATAGATAAGGCTGTAAGGGATGTTCCATTCCACTCACCTTCTACATAGATCAGGCTGTAAGGGATGTTCCATTCCACTCACCTTCTACATAGATAAGGCTGTAAGGGATGTTCCATTCCACTCACCTTCTACATAGATCAGGCTGTAAGGGATGTTCCATTCCACTCACCTTCTACATAGATCAGGCTGTAAGGGATGTTCCATTCCACTCACCTTCTACATAGATCAGGCTGTAAGGGATGTTCCATTCCACTCACCTTCTACATAGATCAGGCTGTAAGGGATGTTCCATTCCTGGGTGCACTGCAGTAGATCATACATCCTCCTCTCTGATGGACGCACGGTGACCTGGCTCACCTGGGTGATTGGACAGGGATTACTCCAGATGAGTGTTGCATTTGCACTGCATTTGCTTGGGGATCATGGGACAGAATCCATGTCTCTGCTTTTGATCTCCCCCACCGCGCTCATTAATTTATATTGCCGGCGGGCGGGTCTTGTTGTTTTGTCCTTGCTGAATTAATAAGCATTTCATTTTGTGAAAGGTCTGGTACTGTGATACACATTAAACATGACATCCCTGTTTTGGGATAACTTTAAAAAGAAAAAAAGAAATAGCAGATCACTACAAGGTCACAACAGGTCGCAACTCGCTAAGCTTGTAGATCTGCAATTTTTTTCACTATTTGCTAATGTTGCTAAAGAAAATAAGTTGTTACTGTATTTACCCGTCGGTTGAGCAGACTAGACTGGCTGTGGGGAAGCTGATGATTGAAGTTGAGAATCCACACAGCCATGTTGGCGTTGGTGTCAAGGTCGTTGAAGACACAATACACTGTCACATTCTCCCCTGCCTTCACCACCACCTTCTCTGGGATGTAGCTCACAGCTGAGGAAAAAAAATAAACATGATTTACCATTTAAGTAAACACTGTACATGTACACCAAAAATGGTCCCCGACAGCATAATCAGAGCAAATATCGGGCAGTGTGTACGAGCCATAAGTGAATTCATATAAAAAGGAAGCCTAATAGAGGGATCAGCATAGGGCAACCGCTAGAGGGGACTGCGTGCGAAGTGCCGTACTGGCAAACCGCTTTTGGTAAAAACATCCTTTCAGTTCACGGCTGTTCAATCTGGAATGACCTACCTCTGACAATAAGAGATTGTCCGTCATTTCCATCCTTTAAGTACAATCAAAAAAAAAATGGTTACTCGACAACCAAACCTGTGACCATGTATAGTCTAATTATAGTCTAGTGCACCTTGACAGCGTAATGAGCGTATCCTATATTACTTGAAAGCAATACTGCACCTTATGCACATAAATAGCTATAAATCCATATTGCCCTTAAAAAACGCTAAATTATATAGATGCACTTTACACCTTTGTACTTTCCTTGTATATGTATGTTTTAATGCTTTGTTTCCGGTGTATTTACATTGCATTTATGTAATGTCCATTAATATGCACTGTCCCATCTAAATAAACAAATACAGTAAAGTAAAGTAAAAGGTAGCCAACGACTTTACATAACTTGACATACACAGGCTCTGTAGGCGTTTTTCTCGGATTGCTTCATACCGAGAACTGAGAAACCACATGTTGTTGAAGTGAAAGTGAGTGGGTGTTAGGTTAAACAATGTTGATCCAGATGAAAGAATAATACTTCATTATCCTGCAGAGCTGTTACCGCAACCTCAGCTATCAAGGTATGGTAGTACATTCTGGTGTCTTGGTTTGTTTAAGAAGCTACGTGTGTAAGGTGTGGCGGCCCGACGATGTCTGTCTGACATGTCTGAAGTGCTTACTTGCGTTCAGTTTATTAAGGCAGGTACAGTAGATGATGAGTTCATGGTCTTCAACTGGGCTGTGTGCCCTTTTGGTTTAGTTGGTTGTTTCTCACCAATATTTCTATCTCACAATTGATCACTCATCCAATGCCTGACTTACTGACTTTATGCACATAATTATATAATCTACACTAAACTATTCGTTACTATGTGGACTTCTTCCATCTTGTTTCAACCTTTAACAGGCAGTCATAACAACTGTGAACATACTTAGTGTGGTGTAAATCTTAGATTAGAACCGGTTTTGGTACACTAGACCAAGTTTTGAGGCACAGCCCAGTTGATTGGGGTTGGTTTATGTTTGGTTGGCATTTGTTTGTGTTTACAACAGATTGGAGGAGTGATTTTTGCTGGGTACACTGGGACAGGGAGTTACCAATCATCCGACAATGATGATTTTTTAGTGCTTGTGATGTACAATCGTGGGTATGATTACGGCCAAGTGGTTTAGCCAACTTGGCAGAAACTATGCTTCCTCATCAGGGGGACTGGTTGATTTGTAATTTTTTGGGTGGTTTCTTATTTTTGTATGTATTCCGTGGTTAGTAGCAGTACCAGCCATAGCATTGGCTTGGGCCTTTAAGGGCACAGTCAGACAACGCTTCCACATTGGTGAACTTTGACCGGGCATCAACCAATAGGAAAGAAGTACCGTACCGTGGTTTGACCTCACGTGGCAGGTATTTCGGCTTGTAGGTTTACTTCAGTGAGCCAACCACACCAACATAAGTCAAACAAACTACACACCAGAAAACCGGCAGTGCCAACGAGTCACGACCCACAAGATAACATGGGATATTGACACGTCTGATGCCACGACATGTGTGACTGGTTGAGTGGTTCTCAACCACTGCTAGACCCCCTCAAGGGCCTTTGACCTTCCATAGTCCATCCTGATTGGCCAATTCCGAACATTGCTGACGCACATTACCCCATTACCTGACCTGGAGGAGACCTGTGCTAGGAGCACTTATTCCTCATCATACATTTCTATCTCACCATAATTGCTCACTAATCCAACACTCTCCCTCCTTACACTGATTACTGACGCCACATATCATTCAAGAGCTGGTTATTTATTTTGTTTATTTCTAATAACGTCTGGACAGAACTATTCTTTACTAGACTCTCCACTTAATTGCAACTCTTAATGAGCACTCATAACACAGGCATGTACTGTCTGTCCGTGCTATCACTGGGAAGCTCACCTCCATCAAATGAGTCAAAATCAACCCCCACCTCAGTGTGTGCGTTGCTGTGTCTCACCTCATTAAATTCTTAACCTCTGAAACAATTACTCATCATGAGAAACATACACAAATGTATCAGCTTTCTGCACCACAATGACTCACGGAATACAGTACTTGGAACATTAAAGTTACCATTTAATGGTAACTTTAATGTTCAACACTTTACATGGTATGGTAGATTACAAATAACATTAAAATGTAAAAGTTACCTGTGGCAATATATTAGGCTAATTATGACTGGCCTCTGATTCAGACCTTATGGATCTTTGCCCTAGAGTTCTCATCGGGCCCGAAAATTAAGGCCCGGCCCTAACTGATCAGGCCCTAGGCCCGGCCCGACTAATTAGCATAGATTTTAGGCCCGACCCGGCCCTAAAATGTCGGGTCGGAATTAGTTCTTTGTGAATGGCTAAAGCAAATGACCGCTGGATGGCTGGGGCCAGTTTTATCGTTTAGCATTGACATGCCATTAAATCTACCTGAGAGATAATGAAGGTCAATGGGTGAATCCTACACAGTCATAAATAATGGAACGCCTCGTCTCTGGACGTAGTATAGAAAACTAGAAAAGTGTGCTGTGCTGTTATTTCTAATAATAGCTGGCTCTGGGTAAAGTTTTTACGGATCTATTAATTGGACATAACCTGTAGGTATAGTAGAAAAAAATTTGTTTATAAAAAAAGAATGGGATCATCATCATGATCAGGATTCCAGGGAAAACATTTTTGGTTGCACGACCTATGGTTCAACATTATGGGTGGAGGTTGTTGAATGGCTTACTGGGAGTGTGAGTGGGAGTACTGATCAGTCTCGCAGTGTCTGATAGGGGATTCACACTATGGTCCCGGGTGCGCACTCGGGACCACTTAGCAGATGTTGTGGTAGTGTGAATGATGCGTACCGTTCCCGGGAGCGGATTGCCCAACCGTCCCCGGGACCGCATGGGGGGCGGGTCTCTGGACCGTTGAAGTGTATTCAGATACGGATCGTTCCAATGTGAATGCATGCGTACCTAAAGAAGGAAGTGGACTGTTTTTTTTAAAGAACGTGACACAATCTCTAGTCGACGAGCCAAGCGTCAACAAAAAAAAAAACACAGCCGCTGCAGTGCTGCACAACGCGTAACACCAGCTCATTTCTCAACACCGCCCGTCTCCTGTTGAATCTGCGTATACGCGCAGCACCGCAGTACGGGCTGATCTTATTACACGTGGCTCTTGGGCTTTGCTTGGCATAATTTCCAAAGTAAAACAAAATAATAATAATGCTAAAGTAGAATCCATAGCAAACTAATATCAAACACGACACTGGAGCACAGAACTGACTGACACAGTGAATAGCAGGCAGGCTGACAGTATAGTAGTATAACGGCAAAGAGGCAATGCAATTCAGTGTGTCTGGATTTATTTGACACAATGTCGCACAGTTGATGGTCAGTGTCCGTGCGCGCCAGCCATCAAGCACACCGTCATCAGGAGGATTAAAGTGTGTTATGCAAGTGTACCCGGGTGCGCTGTTGAATCTCGGGTAATGCGAATCATGGCCATCGGGGACCAGGCAACCGTATTCGGAAACGGTTCCAATGAAACGGATTCAGTCCGTCTCAGTGTGAATCCCCTATCAGATTAGCTACTCAAAGCTTCACCAACAGATAGGGTCAAAAACGTAAACGTAATGGGTCTTTAAATCGGCCCCTGGCCGTTCCGTCCTAAAAAGATACAATGTACACTTTGTACAGATAGCATGTTGACAGTTGCAATGTACTAGCCGGAAGGCTAAACAAATTCATGAATGCCTTATAATGCCAAAAATCCATTAACATATTTTTTATTATGACACTAAATTGAAGGCTATAATTGTAAGGGGATCCATTGAATGACAGGAGGCAGCTGTGATACATTCCATTGTCAGTCTACTATGTTGGTTGAGCAATCTAAAGGTCATGAAGGCTTGCCGGTGATGAAAGAACTCTGTTGAACCGAATCTAGACTGTTCTCCAACCTTTTTAAAGAATGAAAGTCTAATCAGGTAAATAATGAAGGTTGAAGTGCAAAGAGAAGGCCACATTCATTCATCACCTCCCAATGTATGAATGAATGAACCATTGTAAAGCGCTTTGAGCACTTGGATGCAATTGAATTAATGCAATTCATTAACATAGCCCGCATGTTACAAGACGATAATACATCCCCCCCTTTGACTTAATAACTTACTTGTTCACTAAAATTATACGACAGATGAGTTAAATATTCGGTAACACTTTATATTAAGGTCGCCTTTATAATGCATTATAATGTGCTTACAAGGCATTATAACACTCGTTATAAATGTTTGTAATCATGTATAACAACTTATAACCATATTTATAACATATTATAAATGCCACCATGCATTATAACCAATGTGTATTAAATGGAATAATGTCTTATAAACATCAATAATATGATATAGCAGGACTTTGAGACCTTTAAGTAAAGTGGAAACATTCTTTATGATTATTAGCATCATTTTATAATATCGTCCCTATAGCATGACTTTGTGACCTTTAAGTAAAGTGACAAAACTTTGTATAATATGTTATAGCATATTATTGATGTTTATAAGACATTATTCCATTTAATAACCACCTAAATTATAATATGCTGTTCCACTGAGCATAATAATGCATTATGACCAGCACTAAATTGTTATACATGATTATAAACATTTATAACGAGTGTTAAAATGCCTGTAGAAGCCAATTCTAAGCACAATATAAAGACAACCTTAATATAAAGTTACCAAATATTCTTCTGTCATTTACCCCAGTGACACTACACAGTAGGTGTACTGTAAATTGATGTGCACTTCTTTCTAACACCTTGATTTTAAAATGTCAATCACAATTAGAGCATCCATTACAGAGAAGCAGAGACAATACTGATTTCCTGGATGAAAAGCAGAATTGCTGTCTAACTCCTGAGGGATTCTAATTCTAGTTATTTTAACTACTGTATTATCCAGCTCATTCTAATACCGTAATTACCCAGTATATGGACATACAGTACAATGGAATTGGTTAATACTGACTCTAGACAAACAATTATAATGTAGCATATATAATGATAGTATCACACACCATAGGTCTGGCAAAGAGAAAGCTCTGTGGAAATACGAAGATGACTGTTAAAATGGTCTTCTCAGGAGAAAAAAAGTTTACAACCTTTGTTGTAAATAAATTGTAACATTGTATTTGCACAAAATAAATCCTTGGAATGGAATGGGTAAGCACATGAAGGTTGTTCTTCTTACTGTCAAGGTAGATATGATAGGGCTGGCTCCAGTCACTCCAGACGCCAGGCTGACCAGGACCTGAGCAGCGAGCCTGACCAGGACCTGAGCAGCGAGCCTGAAGGGTGTAGTTCAGCCTGGGCTTCAGGTCCAGAGGCACGCTGGATTCTCCCGACACATACACAAACTGTGGAAAGCAGAGAAATTAACACACACACAAGACAGTTTTATTACTTTACTAAGGCAATTAAGCAAGGTTACACGAGGGCATGTTCACACAACATTTTTCCCTCCAATGCCTATTTTTACCTACAATTCTACATTGGGATCCAGCCACAATAAGACACTAACAAGGCAGCCGTTCTTTTAAAAGCGATGCACTTGGCTACTTATTTGGCAGAGTGGAGAGCTTTCTGTCAATGAAAATGCTGCTCAGGATGGGGGCAATTTCCCAAAACACCACCAAGGATGGAGACAGACGAAGTGAAGTTACCTGATAAATAAGCATCTCCAAAGCCAAATCTAAGCAGCCTCCTCCTCACCATAGTTAATAAAATTAAATAAAATACATAGAGTGTGTGTGGTTATGGATTGAGTCGCTAGGGCCACAAGTCAAATCAGTTGCACTTGCTGTCTGCAATGTGCGTGGGACATGTTTTTCATACTGGCAAGAAATGCACTCCATGTTTTCCACTTAGAAAACACTACTGGGGAACAATGCCTTAATCAATATCTATCACTGAACATCACCTACATTTAAAGTTGTGATTAGTGTAGTTCTAATGAAAAGTTCTGATAGCAATCTGGCAACTGCTATTACAGTTTTTACTCCTATAGTGACATTACAAAGCAAACTGTAAACAAGCCATGCTGAATGAATAGATCAGGAAATTACGTCAGCTGCTAGTGGGAAAGCAAACATTGAACATTTTCCCACACAGGCAAAGGGCTGGCATCATTTTCAAAAGCATGCAACCCTTTTCCACTTTAATTTATTCTGCCAGTATTCTTCTCTGTACATTTGCTACAGGTATGTTACTCATAGTCAGAAGCAGTGCTATTGTGATTAGCCTGAGTGCTCCTTGTTCCTTTGCTTAATATAGAAATATTAAAGACGTCATAAAATGGTGTACTTTAGCCGTCTTCTGATTCAGTCCTGACATTCGCTCATCCCCTGGTTCACGGTTTTGTTTCCCCATTCGGAATTCCCAAGACGTGTGTAATATTGCGGCATACAGTATACAAATTGTGGTGCAAAAATAAACAAACTGTACCAGCAATATTGTCAGGGAGGTGGCCATGTATCGTCACTCATATTTGATACAGTTTGTTTCTGGCGAAAATGTTCTTGCCGTTAGTTGATGCTTCATATCCATATGAGTCAAACCGCCAGGCTCATTTGTTTATTTGTATAACACAGTAATTATATGCTGCAATATTAAACACATCTATGGAGGGGGTTGGTTGACCAATCACTGTGTGGGTCAATGGACTCCACACACTGCACTGATCAGAGAGCACAGCGAAGCTGTAGCAGGCAGAGAGACAACGTTAGAGTAGAACAATGCTAGCGGCACATTTATGCGTTGCATTGCTTATTTCTCACCTCCAATGTTTTCAGACATTTATTATAATGTTCTGTTTAGTTTAAGATGAGTAATGCACTGTCTGGCCGTCATCTTGCGTTAGATAAAGAACGTAGCAGTCAAGAGTGTCTCCCTAATTAAAATCAGGTGCGAGTGGAGGAACATGAGCTTTGGGAATCAAACAGGTGAATGAAATGATTGCTTTATATTCATTCAGTACGTTTGCATTTACAGGAGGTAATTAAAAATCGACTTTTGAATACACAAAAATTGATTTCCATTTGTTTGGCATCTAATGATAGTTATGTCCTCATTATGACCACAGGTATGCACAGTGAAGCCTTGACTACCATTGACACATTGGCATATAGATGGATTTGAACATTTCAAATCCAGCACACAGACCGCCATTGACGTATATATATATATATACATGTCATTTGTGTTATTGTGGAAACAGATTTTACAATAATATATAATGCAACCAAGGAGTAAACATAATGTATTTGATTGCTATACCCTCCCCAATGCTTTGAATGTACAGTAGCTTACAAGTCCACACAAAAGGACTTATGAAGTTGAACATTACTAACACTAGTCCTTACCCGTTTGAATATATGAACACCCAATTAAGTACAGTGTGGGTAATCCCTAATCCGATTTAATAGACCATATTATCGATGTATGCATTTTGAGGTGTACTCAGACAGACAGACAGACAGACAGACAGACAGACAGACCCTTAATTATACGTAGGTAAATTATAGGTAGATGTATAAATATCAGTACACATATAGAGGTACAGGGCTACAATACTTGCTCTAACCCATTTTCATGGGCCACTTATGAGAGTGAATACTAATGTAAGTATTAAGTACTGTATGTGGTGTTTGTCACTCAGAGCCTGTGAGTGGTTACCTGCCAGACTGGAGTGCTGTTGGAATTGTATCGGACCTCACAGCTTAGTTGGCCGGTGCCAAACTGTGTGAGGGCAGTCCAGTTCAAAAACAGCTGGCCTTCATTCGTCTGAGCATGTGTTAAATTTATAGGAGGACTTGGTTTCACTGTAAAATGCAAGAACATACAAAGTATTACCCCTCAGACAGTATAATACTACCCATTTATCTAGGTAATTTCCTATTTGTGATAACAAATGACATTTGATATTTTTTATTTCAACCCGTAGGCAGAGTTGATGTAAAATATACTGTAATGTATAATTCAGTTTCTGTGCTTGCCAATTTATAATTTCCTTTGGTCCTTCCAGCTTTAAATCCTGTAGGGCTACTGATAACAAGGCCACAAATCCACAAATCGTCATTATATATTCAAGTACTACCAATAACAACAACAGTGACAACAACAGTGACACAGAAAGCGGAGTGAAGGCCCACTTGAAAATCTCGAAAGCGCTCACGGCCAACCCGGCTGTCGTGTGAAGTGGTCAGTTGGGGCGGTCTGCATGCATTTTCATAGCATGTTTATTTTAATGAGCAATCAATCGATTGTGTTCCGGCTTTGATCAATGGAACTAACATAGTAGACTTTAAGGGCTCCATTTTTGTCGCCGCCGTAACGCGACCCGCAAGTCAGCCGCTGCCCAAAAATTACAAGTATAGGAGCTTGCTCTGTCCCTAAATGGTATTTTGGTCCAGCGTCACCCGCTATCTATTATGCCGACACTGGTATGTGTGGTCATAGGCGTGTTGGCATGCTTTCTTCTAAATTTCTATTTTGGCCACACACATTTGGGAAGGCGCATAGTGGAGTTTAAAAGCACCCGTAAGCCGCGTAGGCTATGCCAAATTAGTTTGGTATAGAGCAGTGCGCACCACGCGCCTGCAATGGAGATGTCCAGAGTCAGGCTGCTTCATCTGATCATCTATCCTTATTCTCCTATGCATCTCTTTGTAATTTTCCTAGAATCAGCAGACTTCCTTGTATCCATTGTGTTTATATATGTCTAGTCAAAGAAGTTATTTGACTGAAGTGGTGCCAGCCAATGTGCGCGATTCCATTTGCATGTTCAGTTTCATCACCTCATAGCACAGCAAATGGGGTTTAATCCGATTTCCCGAAATTTCATTTTCGCTTTATACCGTTTCGTAGAGAGGGCCTACATGCACGATCTATATACCAAAAAAAAGTGCCCTTCTGGGCACAGGTCTCCACCAGGATTTCTTCCTCAGCCTAGTGGGAATATGCGTGCACAGTTTCATCGCAAACGGACGCTGCGTTGAGGAGTTGTGGCGATTTGTACAAAGCGGGCTACTCCTTAAAACTGTAGGAGCCAATCGTGGCCAATCAGGATGGAATATGAGAAATCAAACAAACCTGCCTTGATCACATGACTATGGAGATCATGTGTACAGATTTGCGTGAAATTTGGATAAAATCTGAAGGAGTAATAATAGAAAATGTGTTTTACATATGTCGGCCTCCTGGTGGCGCTATAAAGAGCAGATGTGAAAAATTCCAGGCAAAGGTTTTTCCTTGGCCTCTAGGGAGTTGGCATACAAAGTTATCCACAGATCCGTGCAGTTAGAGGTAAAAACTCTTTTCGGCCAGTTATAGCGCCACCTTGAGGCTGAGTTGAAATTGTTGATGTGGCATTTTGTCCTGGGCCTAGTGGGAATGTGGGTGCACAATTTCACGGAAATCACGCAATGTGTTCATGATTTGCAGCATTTTGTTTGAAACTGAGCACTCCTGTGAACTTTGGAAGCCAATCTTAACCAATCAGGATGGAGTGTGAGAAATCTGAAAGACTGGTTTCGTTGAATGGCTCTAGAGAGACTGTGTACCAATTTGCGTGATGTTTGGACAAAATCTGTAGGTGTACTGTGCAAAAACTTGTTTTGCACAAAGCGGCCTCCTGGTGGCGCTATAACAGGCCGTTCTGGAAAGTTTGGGGCAGAGGTTCATCGTTGGCATCCAGGGAGTGTGTGTGCAAAATGTGGCATCGACCGGGTTAACGGTGGCCGAGATTAGCTGCTCACGGACACACGGACGGACGGACACACGGACGGACACACACATGGACGGACGGACACACGGACGGACGGAGTGCAAAACATACTCTCCCCACATGCCTTCGGCCTGGTGGAGACAATGAAAGCTTGAATGGCACAGTGATTGGTTTAATTATTGTAACGCCCAAACCACACCTATGCATAATGTAACGGGTAACAGAGGTGTTTTAGGGATTTAGACAGGTAACCAAAATACCAACTTTAGTGGGGGAACACCTCTTCCCCACTGCTAAATCCCCAAATACTGTATTTAGAAAGCTAATACGAAAATTGAGCCATAAGTTCCTATTTATCTGTATCACAATTATAACTTGTTTTAAAATCACTGCTGTTGGATGTGCAAAAAATGCACAAAGGAAGCTACAGTGTGCAGAGCTACCTATCATGTCTGCCTTTGGTCCAGCACCTGCCTAAAATGGTCTTTGGATATGTGTGTGAGACCCCTATGTAGCGTTTGATCTCAAAGCATGGCATGACACGCACGCACGCACGCACGCACGCACGCACGCACGCACGCACGCACGCACGCACGCACGCACGCACGCACGCACACACACACACACACACACACACACACACACACACACACACACACACACACACACACACACACACACACACACACACACACACACACACACACACACACACACACACACTACTCTGATGATGTCTCCACTTGACAACTGAATGAGACATTAGATAATTCATGAGGCTGTAATTAATTGAGGAACTTTATATTATGTTAATTGACGTGGACAAAGATTAATAGGATACTTGGCAGAGGTAAAGTGACCTATTCAATCTAGATGTGTGGAGACCTTTAGAGTCCTCAAATCCATAACAAGCAGGCAAACAAAATAAAAAAGAGAAGATTCTTTTTGTTTTTTAGTCAAAGGTTTCATTTTTGATGTCTTCCTTTTATGTTGTGAACAAAGACCTTGGTGAGGTTTGTTTTGCATATTGCAGGGGCTTTCAAATGTGAGGACCCACATTTCTCAGAAATAAAACCCTCTACTGGTTTATTAAACTAGATACTACAAAGGCAATTTAACCTCAAAGTAATCTCGGCTGTTTCTACAATGTGTATAAAAGATAAAGAATTCACGCAATAGCTCTCTCTCTCTCTTCTTACCAGGATTGGGAGGAACATGGAGCAGGACTGGAGGAGCCATGACATTAGAGATGTTGACATTTAGCACAGCGATGAAGCCTGTCACACCACTGAGAGTGATGGAGCACACCACGGAATCCTCTCCCACACAGACAACAGGACTGTCAGACCCACCATCTCCAGCCTTCATTTCTGGGTCCTCTTCATGGGATCTGGGGGAACACACACGGTGGGCTTGTCACGATGTGGACATTTTACTTTACGATTAAAGGGCCTTTCAAACGCGAAGCGATATAACGCGCCTATAGTTCATTTTCAATGAGACCTGTGTTTTTGCACGGACGCAAGCGTATGTACGTGAGCGCGGTCCCGTGAATTTGTTGCGCGCATGCTCGTTTCGTGCACGCGCCCGCGACTCACCAGTCCTAGATTCAGTTTAGCTTTTTTTTACACTTGCGTTGTCGCGCCCCTCTTCAACTTTGATCCAGGCAACGTGTGCGTTCCTCGCTTCCCGTTTGAAAGGCCCTTATTTGTCATACAAATAATTGCTATTAACGGTTTAAGATTAATTATGGACATAAGCATGAATTTAGTGTACATTAGATCATATGTTCACAGGCAAAATAATCAAATCTTTTTTTGGAATTCGAATGAACCTTCACATCTGCCCAAACAAAGCGCACTTTCCGACAATAAGTTCCAGGATTCGTTTTAATCACAGTAAAACATCCTCGTGTGAATGTGCCCTATGTATGAAAGGTGCTATACAAATAAAGTTTATTACTAAGTGACATTTAGCAAATATCTAATGCCGGAGAAGACAAAACCTTCACGTGTGACTGAATGTCTGTTATCAAAATGTCTGTTAAATCAGCTGTGGACAGATAGGCTTATCTATTGTTAACCTGTAATATTTACTCTGTAAACAGAGTCTTATGAAAAGGTTGCCATTCAGATCACACACACGCGTCACATGATCACACACGCACGCACACACGCACGCACGCACGCGCGCACGCACACACGCACACACACACACACACACACACACACACACACACACACACACACACACACACACACACACACACACACACACACACACACACACACACACACACACACACACACACACACTCACATCCTCTCAGAACCTACCCACCACTTTACTCTCTGAAGAAAAGCAAGCGAGACATAACAAGCAGGATGAAAGGAGAGACTCTTGAAAAACAGACTAGACTCGTACTCACACCAAGCGATGTAAACTCACTGCCAACCTGCGAGCTTCCGACGTGCCTGTCGTTCGGGTGTGAGACTTGAGATCACATATTAAATTTTCACACTTTTCATCAATTCTGCACAGGCTGTCCAAGCAGGCATCTGCAACAGAATAAAGTCGCATGATTAGTTACCGGTAGTACCAACAGCAGTAGAAACTGTATCATTTAATTATACAGGACATCATTACAGCTAGTAGAGGTCCTATTAGGATGCCCATGTGATGCTACCTTGTTGGAAAGGTGGACTATATCTATAGCTGTGAACACTGTACTGCATCTATAGCTGCATGAGACCACTGTACTGCATCTATAGACCACTGTACTGCATTTATAGATCACTGTACTGTATTTGTAGGTGTCCTCCACTAAACCACTGTACTACTGCATACTGTAGACCATAGACAAATTATATGTCCATACAAGCTCCCAAGTGAAACGAAGGGCAAATTAAGCTCCTTCCTCCTCCTGACCTATACTTACACTATAGCCGATCTACAAGCTCGCAACGTGTCAATGTAGATTGGCTATTTGAAGTGTTTTAAAATGTTTTTCAAAATAGTAAAAAAAAGGCAAATAACTGAAACTAGTTTACTTGTAATGTAATGTAATATTACAATTATACCCTTGGTCACTTCTTATATTTCTTTATTATTTTTCTCCTCATTTTTTAATTAAAGGTTTAAATAAACTTTAGAAGAATATATTGTATCTACAAAGGAGATCCATGCCTATGCTGAATCAAATTACCACGTGTCATTCTTAGAAGCTTAGAGCACGTGTGTGTGGGCGCTGGTGTGCAGGTGTCACACAAAGCTGAAAGCTCACACATCCATCTAAATGCCACAGAGAGACATCAGCGGGGACAGAACAGCCCTTTACCTTTCCCAGTTAATTATCATTGCCTAGACCTGGCCCAGAGGGCTTCAGATAACGACATTGATTAGGATCTCAAAAATCGATCCAACAAACCAATCTTCCACAACACCATAACCAGTCTCAATTCTGTCACCTGCACCACTGCCCCCATGCTAACTGAGAATGAACAAGCAGTTTAAAACAATGCCTCGCTTTAAACAACCTCAATGTTGTGTTTTAAATCTAATACTTGGGGAACATTCACCAAAAATGTTTTAAACGGGAAAAGCGGTCGGAGTACAGCTGCAAGTCTATTTGTCTAAGACTAGAGGGTTTAAGTGGTTAAACAACTCTCTCTTGTTTTTCCCTCCTTCCAGCTTTGCTTTCAGACAGATCAAACAAAGGGATCTTTCCTACCTAGGGAGCAGAAGTAACATTTGTGACTGGTCTTGGATTTTAGTGATAAACAGAATGGGACAGGGACAGCCTCATTACTAGTTGGTCACAGCTGGAGACTAAAAATGGCATATGGGTCCAAAGGAACTGGTCCCAATATATTCAGTGGTGTTTCTGATGATGAAAAATGAAGTAGGTTACCTTGAGCATTCTGATTCGTAATAGTGTTAGAATATAAATTTGAGGTAAGTCACAACATAGTCACAGCACATTACATCATGCCATCAGACACCATAATTTCAGAGGCAGGACCCTAACTCATATGAGTCACATCTTCCCTTACTGATACAAAATAAGTCATAGGCCTAATAGCAGTTCTTTATAGTCATTGCACAGGAGTAGAATCTTACGCAGAACATGAAGAAGGGAGTAATGATTCAATTGCATTTAATATATTGTCTGTTCCACGCCTCTAATGTTATACGGTCAGCACCATTATGACAGACAGACCAATTGCTCAGGGTTGCTTTCCTTCCTTCAGACAAATCAAAAACATTCACCTTTTTTCTACCTAAGGAGCAGGAGTAAGACTGCCACTGGTCTTGGATTTTAGTGATAAGCAGAATGGGAAAAATAATTAGTTGGCCACAGCTGGAGACTAAAAATGGCATTATGGGTCCAAAGGAACTGGTCCCAATATATTCAGTGGTGTCTCTGGTGGTCAAAATGTATACGTTACAGAGCATTCTGATTTCTGATAGGTTGTAATTAGTATTTAAAATTTACTTCAAGGGTACATAATGTCAAATATTAATATCTAAGGAGAGCAGTCACGTCAAAGAAAAACAGAAGTCATTGGACATACCTCCGCTGGGCACGTTTATATGAAGTTGGGATGAACTTGTTGAGCTGCTAAACTTGCAGTGGAGGGTGAGTAGATGGTCTGATTCAGACTCATTTTTCACAGACCCCATTGTGGATCTGCCCTGTTCCTCCTCCTTGATGGGGTGGGCTGTTGATAAGTCACAGCACAGCACATCATGCCATGGGAGGTCCAGAGAGCCCCCCTTCTTTGGCACCAAAGACAACGCACCTAAGACAAAAAGAATGTCTCACAGGAATCACAGAGTAACAAAACAAAAACAAAAAACTTTCTTAGATGGTGTGTCCAATCAAGGACTCCCTGACTATTTGAATTTATTTGGCACCTTTTGATATGGCAATAATAATCTTTTCAGGATTTAACGTGAATGACTTTTTTTTTTTTTTTTACATCTTAACACTTAATGATATAAAATGGGATCGCTATTTTTTGACAGCTCCCATTGCTAGGCAACGCCTTACACAGAGCTCCCGGACATGTTTTGCGCATGCGCAGCCATTCACTTCCTTGTTTACAGGCCGACAAAACTTGCTATTATCTGTGAATCTACGGTGCTTGTTCATGGTTTTGATCAGAATGCCGATGTTCTGTACAAATTTCGGACTTAACCAAGCATCTCGTTTGGAATATTAATGCTTCTAAACTCTAAAGAGAGATCAGAGGTAGCGTGAGGTAGTAATGGAACATTACTGGTTTTTGGGGGAAATGGAAGGAGGGGCTTTTCAGAGTAAACTCTGCCCATCTGCTTGGCACTCTATAGCGCCTTTATTCTGAAAAAGATCCCGGCAAAAGTAGTGTTAAAAAGGTGGATTTTGCAGATATACTGTACGATACATGTTGTGTGTACAAAGGAGTGGCAAAGGAGTGGGAATGCCTATGTGTGAGTGATGTTTATTGACTCAAACACCACTCAAGAATGTTCTTCTAGGTTTGACACTATTATGTACTGCACCTAGCCCTGGTCCAGTGCTTGCCCTGTGGGAGCCCCTTCCGCAGCTCTCTAGCAACTTTCTCACTCCCGTGCAAGGGTTTACAATTCCCAGCAAATAAACAAAACAACGTAACTACTCACCGACACAAAGTCTGCCAGACCTTGGTAAAAGTCTATTCTCGAAGCTGGGAAGCGTCTCAGGTCCCCAGCTTGTCTCTAAAATGCACTATTTTAGTCATTAAATAAAATGAATCCAACCAGATCGGCACAGGCAAAACCCGGAAATGCCGTAGAAGAAATGACTGTCCGGTACATTCAGGGTACATTGCATTTGTAAGAGCCATTTGAGCCACCATATTGTTTTCCATGATTCCTGGCAATCAATCTATGTTGCCATGGTTACAGGGAGGGAGGGTATTTAACCCTGGCCCTAATCAGGCACAGGTGTTGCCAGTGGCAGAGGTAAACCAATTTTTGACTGTGTTCATGAGGGCTGGTGATCTGTATCCTGTGCAGATTTATGTTATGTTTATTTTGTATGATAAAGTATAGGACTTTGAGCACTAATAAATATAGTTTAATTCCTATTCAACGGACACTTTTGGTTATTTTTATCACACGTCTGAACTTCCTCGGCAACCAGTATCACCCAAGTATAGGGACTTGGGCGTTACAGCATTATTAAAATGGCACAAAGTATATTTTAGAGAGAAGCTGGGGACCTGAGATGCTTTCCAACTTCGAGAATAGACTTTTACCAAGGTCTAGCAGGCTTTGTGTCGGTGAGTAGTTACGTCATTTTGTTTATTTGCTGGTAATTGTAAACCCTTGCACGGAAGTGAGAAAGTTGCTAGAGAGCTGCGGAAGGGACTCCCACAGGGCGTGAGAGACTCGCTGTAAGCACTGGACCAGGGGTATACTCCACCTCGCATGAATATATTTATACATACTATACTACACATACTGTGTGTGTGTGTGTGTGTGTGTGTGTGTGTGTGTGTGTGTGTGTGTGTGTGTGTGTGTGTGTGTGTGTGTGTGTGTGTGTGTGTGTGTGTGTGTGTGTGTGTACAGTCCAGGGGGAAATATGTCCACTATGGTCATGTCACGTGTCAGTTCTATGTCAAACAATCAACTCCAGTCTTCAATGTAACGGAATCAAAAAGATTATGTGGACTTATAGGAGCAATATTTCCAGCTCAGTGGGCTTGTGATTAGAGTGTTCGCCATGAGACTAGGAGGTCAGGGTTCAATCCCCAGCCAAGACTTTTTTTTTTTATGTACCAAAAAGTGGTACCCAATGGCTCTCTGCTTGGCAATGGGTTGGATACACTAGACCTGTACGTGCCCGTCGCGGTTAGCCTACTTGGGAACGATGCAACTTGGGAACCTAATGATATACGTTGTCATAGCACCCGTTTTAACTGTCAGCCGGTGCCCCACATGGAGATCTGTGTATGTGCATGTGTGCCTGTGTGTGAAGACTGCAAACTGCAACTGCCAAGTGTACTTGGCAATCAATTCGGCCCACTGGCAGAGCCTGATTGGTTGAGCCTCAATTGGCTGAGGCAGAGGCTGGAAATTGCACAGGTCAAAGGAGTTGGCCTCATTAGGCCCACTGGCAGAGCCTGTGGTGCAACCACACCAAGGAACATCAACCTACTGTATGTGACTATGGCCCTCATTTATCAATCGAGTGTAAAATCTGCCACAGATTCGAGTGCAGGTTTCGTAGTACACCCACGTCGCCACGGCATTTATAAAGTGATCGCAAACAGCTGATCCTTCCTTAATTTCGTTCCGACGTTAATAAATGTGACGGCTGAAATATATCTGGCACGCCCTATGGAATCAAGCCTCGCCCTCGTTTTTGCGACATGAACACATGCAATACGATCCTTGGTTTCTGTGGTTACAGGAAAAAACTGTTTCTCTCGCTTGCCTTGCGGCTCCCTTTCTCATACACACACACACACACACACACACACACACACAGACGCACACGCAACTTGTTGTATCTTAAATAAAGAAACCTGCATGAATTAAATAAAGCTGTCTGTTTCTCCTCTCGCTTCGCTTCCCTTGTTGGTATATTAAATTATTAAAGTCTTTTTAATTTAATATACAACAAGATATATTAGTGAACGAAAACCTGAACCTGTGAACCATGAATTAAATAACAAATAGGCACACACACGCGGCACGCCTCTGTTTTGCATAGGCGCTCCTCTTGTCCTGTCTGTCTGTCTCTCTCTATCACTGTGGTCCGTCCGTGACCAACTGACCATGCACGTTCCGTTCGACAGTCTATTTAGATTGCCTCGCAGTCGCTAGTCGCTGCAGGGCTGTCAACTGTCAATTATATTAATGTGCAGCCAAAATATATGGTACTGGTGGTGGTGGGCTAACTCATGGCTGGGTTAGCCGATGCGGTTCCCCTGCATGCACTTGCGCGGCACATTGGCATTCCAGTGACGCGTTGGGTTTATTAAACGAGGAGGAGATTGCATATACCGTAACTCCAGAAAGACATTGGCTTGCTGTAGATTTGGCTACAGTATATAGGCTACCCATGCATGTTGGGAATCTCCGCAGCTGCATTGCACTATAGGCTACTTTCCAACGTCATGGAAATATTCCAGCACAGACAGCCCAAATCCTCGCATGTATGCGCTCATGCAAAACACTGTTTAAATGGCTTAAATCAAGCGCGATTTTAATTGTAGTTGGAAAGTTGGAAAGCTCCTACAAATTTCATGTGACACAAAGACACATCTTGTAGGTCTATTCCTTTTTTCTTTTCTTTTCTTTTTCTTTTTTACATGTAGCCCATATACATACAGTTTTATATTAACATTTTAGGAGTGAATACATATGTTTCGATGCCTTTGGCAGCCTCTCAGCTGGTCAGACAATGCTGCTCCGCCGTTCTACGACAGAAAAACAGGTGAGGACAAAGTGTACGCCAGCTCCCGAGCAGACGTAGGTTTTGAACGTTGTCAAGTTCAATTTCAAGCTTTGCCGGAAATGTTAAAAGCCGAAAATTTAATTAAAAGAAAATTTAATAATTTCGGCATGCGCCCATATTTTGGCGTACGCACGGTTGATAAATGAGGGCCTATGTGACTATGTGACAGTATGTCCCGATGTTTAGAGTACCAGTAGGGGCAAAAGTGGTGCTGTTGTGCCATAAACAGAGAGAGAGAGAGATAGTGTTGCACTGTTGCCTGCTAATTACAGAGAGAGAGAGAGAGAGAGAGAGAGAGAGGCAGGGGGAGAGGGGAGTTACACCACTCAGTTCACACAGGTGTGATTTTAATTAGCGGTTTCTAAGCACTGAGATCATGTATGAGTATTGCACTATGTGCACACACACACACACACACACACACACACACACACACACACAAACACGCACAGTATATGGAGAAGCCATTTGGTGTTGGTATTGAAACTCACCATGGGAAACTACTAAAACAGGTACTAGCAGAGCCAACATTGCAGTCCAAATCCTGTATAGGATGAGAGAGTGTCAGAAAAGGTTGTGAGGCGGGATAGAATATGAGGGGGCAGGGGGAGATGAGAGAGAGTAGTGAAGAGGTTGAAGCACCTGGTGATGTAAGTTGACTGAACACAATTCTACTGTAGAGGGATACATCGATGGTATCACAAGGGAACACAGTCAGTAGGCAACATGTGCCACTTCATTGCCAGCTAATTTAGTCATTGCTCCACAGCACAGTAGAGGAACAGGTAGACCGACTTATCTGCCAGGTTGATACATGTTAAACAGAACTTGACATGCAAAGTTACAACACAAAGGGACACAAGGGTTTTGCATTGAAACCTGTCAGCAATTCCTGCAGTGTGGGCAGCACAAAGTGAGTGGGAACTTTTAGAGAAGATGGTGGCCCACAGAAATCTACTTATTCAAGAATATAAACACACAAACTACACACAAAAATTACATTTGTAAATTTAAATGAAAGTTTACATCAACCAATCTTAAATGACCTGACCACGAACCAGAACATACCGGTATATGTCATATTGCCATAAACAAAATGTGCTGGCTATTTATTTATATTCTATCAGTGAATAGTGATGTCCATGCAATGCCTTAATAAGGCTCATGCCTTTAATGAATCCTTCTTCGCTCCGCCGAGCCAATATAATACTTACATTGTATTCAAAGCTTAGTGACCATGGCCTGGGCTTCGGTTGCGAATGTCACTGAGAAGGGAGAACACAAAGACGTTAAGACTTTGCTTATGGTCACGTATACAAAGCGTGTTAAAGAAATACATAATCATTTACCTTATAAGGAACAGCCATTTAATGGTGAAGGAAAAACTGGTCAGAAGATTTATTTGTCACATGATCATTTCAACTAATTATTAATTATTAAAACCAGGATTGTGTTTTTCAGAATACAATCTCATAGTGCATCCCTTTGTGCCGTGCTGTGAGCTATTTTTGAATAGTAGATTTTTGTTTTTCAACACAAATCTTCTATTCTAGAGGTTCCTTGCACACAACATTTTCAGATGGGTCCACCATGGCCAAATATATATCAAGTTGGGGGTACTTGACATAAAAATGTTTGAGAACCACTGGTTTAGAAGGCATTTGTAGAATCAGCCTCATGTCTCATTAAGACATGAGGCTGATTCTACAAATGTAAGTGGTTAAGAAACCACTCAGAAACCAGGCAGCACAATCTGGGAGAAAGAGGCACATTTCCAGTAATAATCAGACAAACAACAGACTGTTTGTTGGATAAATCATATTTCTGACAGAGGCAGAACCCTAACCAATGAGGCTTCCACATCTTCACTAACTGATAAAAAAGATAGTCATTAAAGCAGTTGTTCAAGCTAGAAGGTCCTGGTTTCGATTCCCGCTGGGGACGCTGTGGGCGTGTTTTCTCCTATCAGTGCCCATACCTGAGGTGGGGTTGGCGAAAGGGTCTTTCTGTGTGGAGTTGCATGTTCTCCCCGTGTCCCCTAGGGTAGGTATACCCTCACAAGAAACATGCAGTAATCCTGGTCTCTAAACTACCTCCCCCTGGCCAGCCGGGGCGCCTGATGGAGGGGAAAGGAACTGGTCGGAATATGCATAGAAGGAAGCAGTCCGCTGCCCCCCCAGGTTGGCAGAGGAAGTGTAGCGCCCAGGATTACATTAGATAATTGACACTGCATGGGTGAAAAAATGGGTTGCAAAATCGTGGGATAAAAATTATCTAAAAAAATAAGCAGTTGTTCAGTTGCTGCACGGGAGGCCACATTATAACACATAACACAAGGAACTACTGAAGATGTTAAATTGCCTCTCCTTAGCAGCTCAGCACCATGACAGGCAGACACACATTTGCTCAGTGCTAGATAACAAGAAGCTATTATCTTTGTTTGTTCGTCTTTTTTTTCACTGTGTGAGCAAGGTTACTGTTACTTGTCTTCGGGGCAACTCAATTAAATTGACACAATAAATATTAATGCACACATTATTCTGCATTCTGTTTTTCACAAAAACAGACATGATGTAAGAAGTGGATAGACGCAACATAACACAAACTCAGTGATGACCACTGATTTTATTGATCCTCCACATCATGCTGTAAAAAACGAAAAGATAAACAGCACCATGGACAGCTGCCATGATGTAGGCACCTGCACAACATGTGCACCAGCATACTGTACATGTGGGTATGTGATGCAGGGGAATGGATGACTATACACAAAAGAGGTTAACTTTCCAAAATATTCAATGAGGGGAAAGTGAGGGAACAGTAAATGACTGAATGAGTGTGCATAGCCTATACATACCTGTCACAAAGTACACTTGCACAAAACAAGCCTTATATACTATTATAGACTACTAGACCATCCAGACAAGCTCCTTTGAGCTCCTTTGAGCCACCTTGCTGATGAAAAACAACCAATTGTACTAGTGCTAAGTCATTATTGTGCATTAAACAGAAAAATATTAAAATAAAATCGATCAGGGCCAGCTAACCTTAAAATAACCCATCTACACCTGTGAAGGATTACATAAACACATAACTATTGAATGTCATGAAGAATATGCCCTTGATTATCTGAACTAAATATAGGCCTACCTATTGTTTTCGGGTAGGTTCTAAATCCAAGACAGACTATAGCTGCTGTGTGCCTCAAGGGATCCAAAACGTCCGCCAAAGCAGTATTATTAATTTGGGGCTGACTCACTCTCTCTGCCAGCCGGTCCTACACCCGACGCGCCGGGGCTTGTTTGTGTTTCCAGCAGCAGCAGCAGAGGAAACCCTGACTTTCTCTGTTATTTTTGCTGTTATTTTCAAGTCGTTTCTTGGGAGACGGCAATTATATGAGTAATGTGACTTATGGCGTACGACGTAGCCTACAGTATACGTTCTTCACACATACGGTCTCGTTTAATGTCTGACTGACTGACCTAACAAAAAGTGAGTCTATTGAAATGACAGTCACATAGCCATCCATGATCTGTATAGATTAGATTGCAAATTGCAATTTGTAGTCTTTGACAAACGCTTTTGGAGGAATTTGGGAAAAACATGAAGACAAATAATAAAACTGACAAAACATGATGAATCAGTTTGCAACTTCGCACCTGTGCACCAAATATCAGAGGAATGCAGTTCTGCCTATAGCAGCAGCGCGCGAACTTGATGGTGACTTTTAAATAGGAGAACTTTAAGTAGCCTAATGAAGCAAGCTGCTGCTGAGCTGCTCTACTGTTATTGAATGAAGTCCTTACTTGGCTTATAGATGATCTCCTGAGGTGTTGTTGTGGCACAACTCCACTCGTCCGGAGTCCGACTCCCACCACGTCACGTCAAATCGGGGTTTCAGGTTTCCAGTCTTCAGTCCCGAAGTTGGCTAGTTTGTTTTTGTCGTTCTAATTCTATAATAGGCTAATGTCGGACTTTTCCCACTGTAATGATTATAAATATTTGGGTTTCTCTCCCACTTACTATAGCCTACGTCCCTCCACTCCAGTTCCCCTGACATTAAGTGAGTGTCTGGCTGTGTGTAGCAGAGTGTGTGAACATATGAGAGGGAGGGAGGGAGAAGGATCGTGACGTCAACAACAAGGCTCTATAACAGTGCACCTGGCCCCTTTTCATATCATCATGGGCATGGCCCATTATTTTTCAGCATGTGAGCCACGGAGTCACGGACCGCTATTTGATGAGATTTATAGTTTGCTGACCCTGCAAAACTAAATAATTTTGTTATCGTTGAATAGGATTTTGTCCTACCATTCTATAAATCATGTAGACTTCTTGTAAATTAGGCTAGGCCTTCTGTAAGACATGCAGATGTTTAACAATGACTTAACTCTTGAGAACGGGTCCATTTGGTTTCATGTTACACTCTCAAAAGTTAAAGAACTATAAGGGTCCTTTTGGTTCAAGCTCCATCATTTACTGTAGCTGGGGACCAATAGGAAGTTAGGAACCCGCTCAAGGACCACTGCTCTATAAAACTCGCCCATAATAAATTAAATATAATTTCCCCCTTTTCGATTGTACCGTATTTCCTTACTTATTTATTCACATCTAATATATCGTGTAGGACTGTAGGCTGTTTCAAAATTCAAATCAGTCTTGAATGAATCCATTTTATAGGTGATATTGAAAATCCACTGCGATTATTGATTAATATTCACCTAACCGTTTTTATATAGCATTTATATAGCACATTTAATTATTTATTTGTGTTCTCCTTTGTCTTGTACTTTAACAAAACAAAAAAATTAAATAAAACTCCCTCTCACTGGAATGGACTAGTTGTATGGATATTGTAAGTATAGGCTAGTATTGCTTATAAATGTAATTATTCTAATGTCACCCATGAACACTGTCAACAGGCTGCATGTGACCTCATCCAGGATGATGTCATACTGTATAATACAACATGAGGCTGGCTTTACAGAGACACTCATGGGCGTCACATATAATATCACACACACACACACACACACACACACACACACACACCGCCAGGTCCTCCACCACCAAGAAACATTAATCACACCCGTGTGAAGTGAGGGGTACTACAAGTAAGACGCGCAAACGCGTGAAGCGAACGCAGCTCGTGTGTGTGTGGTTGTGTGTGTGTGTGCTACAGCTGCGCCCTGTGTGTGTGTGTGTGTGCGTGCGTGCGTGCGTGCCACAGCTGCGCCCTCTGGTGGCGGGCCGGTGGTGTAACAGCGTGACACCACACAGCGTGACACACACACACACAGACACTCAGCCCCTGCTGTCATAGTAAGTGGCTCACTGCGTTCGCAAATATATTAAAGTCTAACTCATGTTGATTAGGTGATGTAATGGTGATGTAAAACAAATGGTGCAAACACAAACATTAAACCTGTGTATATCAAACTCCATTATATACACTGCCACTTTAAATGTTATTTTTTTTGCAGCTTTCGGACAGACAGTAGGCTGACAGGAAATGGGGGAGAGATGGGGGAGTGACATGCAATAAAGGCTGTCTGAATCGGGAGTCGAACTAATTAAGAACTAAATGCTTGGTGTGTATGTGTAAGCACTACACCCAAACAGACTAAGAACTAAATGCTTGGTGTGTAAGCACCTATACACCCAAACAGACTGAGGCCTCACTCACACCTTCGCATCTAGCATACAACATTGATGCATGCTAGATGTATGAAAGGGTTTGTTTACATCTTGCCCCAATGCATTTCCAATGGAAGTCACATGGTTTGACATAACATTTGTGTTGTACGGCTTTGGGTTGTGACTGCCCCCCTCCCACTCAATCAACACAAATGTTGTGTCAAACCATGTGACTCCCATTGGAAATGTATTGCGAGCTTGCATCAGTCAATAAGTCTCATACAACAAGCATACATCAGTCTGTTGTAAAGGTGTGAGTCAGGCCTAAGGGTGCCACACGTTCGGAAATGCACACCTGGAGCAAACTCGCATATTAGTTTGTATTGGCAGTGCGCTCAGTGTGCCTATATCCGAACACACCTAGGATATAGGCACACACATAGGGGTGCTGCAGAGAGGTGCTGAGGTGCAGCACCCTGGTTTTTGAATGAATGAATGAATGAATGAATGAATGAATGAATGAATAAATATACGGCCCTGCGTACCACCTGTTTCGAAATTGCACATAATGCAGAAGGCTGCACGATGCGTTCATGAAAACTAGCCCTTCTAAACTCCAACAATCAAAGAAAGTGTTGTCTATGGTGGATTTTTATGAAACAAAGCTTTTCAGATTGAAAGAGGATAATTCAAGCTTGCATTACAACTGCAATGTTGGTGAGTTTTAACGTTGTTTAATACAAGCAGCACACTTTTCATTTGGATGAATGGGCATTGTACCCTCAACACGTGTTGCAACTAGATTCAACCCATTATAAAAAAATCTAGTGTTGCAAATTGCGGCTATGGAGAAATGAACTGCCTGATTTCCAGTAAGGTTCATCTCGCTGGGAGATTAATGTGCAAAGCAATTTCCATGGGAATCCAGCCAGCACTGCCCAGCAGTTTTTGATGTTGTCTGGAACCAAAATGTTGGACGGACGGATGGACGAATTAACATCACGGCGCTATACGCGGCGTTAATAATCTAAATCCAAATTTGTGGTATGATGTTTCTGCTGGGTACAATGACATTTATGTGGATCACTCACATTGCCAACTGGAGTTTTGTAGGGGTATATGGGTCCGGCAGTGGGAGCCTGCAAGACAGATTTCATAATGTTTTTCTCCCAGAATGTGTTATTGGCAAAATGGGCAGTCCTCACTCATGTGACTGAGAAATCCTTTTATGTGTTTTGAATTAAACCAACACAAACTTCTTTTAGGGCAGATGCCATAGGAGGGACACTGCTGAAGGAAATACATAAAGTGTGAATTAGTAGTGTACTGTTATACTTTATTATTAAATAAATGGGCCATTTACGCTCATTGCCTTTACATTACCCCTGGGTGTTGGAGCTCACATTAACTGCATGTAGATGATAAATTGAAGACTAGTAAGAATGCTGAATCAGGAAAAAATAATAAGGAATGCCTTGGCTGTTGCTGTTCTTCCCTTCTATTTGTATGTGTGCATGCTTGTGTGCATGAGTGAGTGTGTGAAGCTACTGTAAGATTGTGCACGTGGTTACAGTCTATTAAGCTCATTGAATGGAGCACATAAGGACAAAATGTACATTGCTCTTTAATTATGGTTATTCATTACAAAATGCAGCCTAAAGCACAATTTTTGGGGCAATTCTGTGGGAAATCCGTGAATCACACATCCCTTGGAGCAAAATGCCTTTCTCCCTTTGTGAAACCAAGACATAAGCAGCAGACCAGTGGTGTATCTACAATAAGGCCAAATCAATTTTCTGCCTGGCCAAAATCCATACACTGACTGAGGACAAATGCATGCCTTTCAGCCTTTGTATCCTACTGTCTTTGAAAACCTTTAGTGCTACTGATGCGCGGGGGGACGACAATTAACACATCTTGCCTGCCCAAAATGTAATTCCTGGAAACGCCACTGAAGCAGACAGCAACTGTTCCTCATGTATGTTTGTGTTAGTGTGTATACTGGGGACCACACAACACTACTGCACCCATACCTGTTACTTACACGTGTCTGTTTTTCTAAATAACTATAGGCCTAACTATGAGTGCTGTTAACTGCTTACTTACTCTTGTGTATTTGTTTGAACACAGTATCACATGTTTATTATGTAGTACGTGTAGTATGTGTGCGTTTTTGTCTGAGAGTGAGGGATAACATACATAGTTAATACTATGGGAATTGATATGACGTATTAAAACTTTGTGGTTGAATGAGAGTGCCTGGCCACTAACACCTTATGACGTATAAAGTGTGTATGCAAATATTTTACTGTATGAAGGCGGAGATATATTGCCATAAAGATTGCCCTAATCTGCATCATCGTGAAGCTACATTACTTTACTCATCACCTAAACTGTTACAGCTCAATGGCTTCATAGAGATATATTATGCGGCGGTGGCTCAGGGGTAGAGTGCCTGGATGGAAACCGTAAGGTTGCCAGTTCGAACCCGGGCTCCCCCAGAGTTACTGTCGAAGTGTCCTTGAGCAAGACACTGAACCCCTAATTGCTCCCGATGTGCTAGTTGGTGCCTTGCATGGTTTCCGCTGCCATCGGTGTATGAATGGGTGAATGTAATGCACAATCTCTGTAAAGTGCCTTGGATAAAGGCGCTATATAAATGCACCATTTACCATTTACCATTTATGCTCCCCTGCCAGTTGGAATACTTTCCTCTGTGTACTGCTGCAATGGTTATTTGGGCATGAGCATCATTTACACACAAACATGCACACACACATCTAGCATCTCTTAAATTATGAGTCACAAGATAAGGGAGGAAACCAGTGTGTGGAACACAGAGGGGTGTGTCCCCATTATTTGCCTGTAGGCACATTTTGTTTTAAACGGCTCATAAACCAATGCAAGATTGACATTATCAGATAACAGCCACAGTCACTAACTGTAACTGCAAGATGTTTTCTGTCATGCCACCAGACTCTTGCTACTTTTGATGGGAAACCTTCCTGTTTTTATCTGGGCCTATACAGTGCAAATTCCAGTCAATTCTGTTGACGTCACAATCAAATTGACAAATCTTTAAAGATGGAGTGCCACCATTATTTTCCACCCTAAAACATGATCATCAGGTATTATTACAATATAAGGGGGAAGAACTTTTTTCAAAAAGTGTACAGTATTTGTTAAAATCATGCTTTTATGTGGACATGCCCACCAGTTCATTAAGTATGCCTGGTTTGCCTGGTGGGTGTTGATGGGTGGTGATCCACCTGAACTGAAGCCGCACCCACAGCTTTAGTTTTATGATAAAGGGGGAGGGGTTAGGGGAGGGGCTGATAGTGTGGTGTCACTATATTACTGTTTACTTCATTGGCCCGTTTGACTGTCAAGGGTTCAGCCTCCAGGAAGAAACCCTAAATACAAAGTCAATACACCATTGCACATACTAACGACTCCAGGGTGTCTAATGAAGTACGGTCACCTCATAGACACATGAAAAACTGGAAAAATACAAAAATTGTGGCACTCCATCTTTAAAGTAGAGTATATACACTGGGAAACCATCCGTCTTAGAAACTAGGCTAGGCCTATATATAAAACTGTGTGTGTGTGTGTGTGTGTGTGTGTGTGTGTGTGTGTGTGTGTGTGTGTGTGTGTGTGTGTGTGTGTGTGTGTGTGTGTGTGTGTGTGTGTGTGTGTGTGTGTGCGGGCGCACGCATGCGCACGTGCGTGTACATGTTTATTCATGCCTCAGTGATTAGACACTAGAAAGTACTAGAAAGGGAAACACAAAGCATAGGGGTGATGCTTTTGAAATGAAGAGGTGACATCATTCTAGCATTATCTCACCCTGGATGACATCATCCTCTTGGTATGTAATGCTCCTGTCAGGATGGCCTCATGCAGCATGTATAATCTGATACATTATTAATGAGCGGATTCTCCCTGTTTGAAGTGCAGAGGCCAGCTTTCACATTGCAGGGTCTATTGAGCCGTGTCAACATGATTATAAAGAACCTAAAGGCTCCATTCATCTATTAGCTATGTGATAGCTCAGCTTAGGAAATAAAATCAAGGTGAAGTGAGTCACCTTGGGCAATGGCATAATATAAAATCACATTCATGAATATCGCATGCAAATTATAAATGGACTGCCTTTACCATATATTCTTTAGTCTTTAGTCCTTACTTTATTTATTGCTCCTTTAGTCTTTACGGCAATTCAAATGCACTTCACATAATTATATTCCGCCATTTGCACACACCACAACAGCAGGACACCACACATTCATGCAGAACCCACCAATGCCTGTCCTTAGCCGTATTCAATAGAACAACATGCAAAAGACTCATTCTTAATGATGCCAAGTCCCCCATGTCAAAATTGTGGTATGGCTCAATGGCTGTAATTATGTTTTTCTTCAAATCACACTTCACACCAAAGTGTTTACATGGAGAACATGTATTACACTGGTTAGGTGTGGTGAAAAAAGACAAGAATTGAGATCAGTTATTTAACTGTGTTGCTGGCAACATACATTGAAGACTTTCCACCTGAATCACTGACAAACTGTCCTCTGGCATCTCTCAGTGGGCCAAGATTTTAAACGCACACCAGAGCGGTTACTCATAATTCTGCTTAAACTGAGATTGGCTATTTCAACGCATGCTCTCTGAAAGAGTTGTGTAATTGAAACCAGTTTTAGTTCCCAATCCATCCATTTCGTATTATGTGCTACACAGAAGCTTCTCGTGAATGCCAACAAAAGCAGGCATATACCTTGTGGGGGGCACTGTTCTCACACCAGACCAACTCCGGCACAGTTTTTATTCACAGAAATGATGCAGACTACAGTAGCCTAAGTGCATTAGGCTAGGCAAAGCGACAGCGGACCAGCGGAGGTAAGTGGGTTTAATTGAAGGCCACTCCGCCTCCCTCTCTCTCCGAGGTTACAAACCCGACCGAGACGCCACAACCTGTAAATAGTGCATTTCATTCACAGACAACAGAGGCAACGACACAATGCACCGCCACCAACCTGTCCTTATCGGGAGCAGTTGAGTCATTCCACTAAACCGGTACGATTTGCAGTCCCTTTTATCATCAATTGAAATGTTCCCTTTAATATTGTGTAACAATTATGTGGATTATATTTTCAAATCAGAAATTATCTTGCTTTCTTTCAGTAGACACCCCCTATTTTGTCCATTTTTTCATGTCCCCAATGGCCTTCGATGAAAGTGGACTTGAGATATGACTATTAAAAATGTACAAAAATCTATAAATTATGCCATTCACATATACATATATCTGTGCTTTATTGCTGGCCATGTTTATTTTTTCAATAAATAGATTATTAATAATTAAAATAGCATTAAAAAGCTCTGTCCCCCAGTCACACTCAACCCCGTTACACAAGTCATTCCCCCCTCCATAAAATGTTTGGACTGGCCCTTTAGTGACATCACCAACCAGGAAGTGACATCTACAAGTCTTCTGAACAACATGTAGTAGAAATCTATGAAAATCTGGGAACTAAATCGTTACCAAGAAATTTCTTCACCAATGTGTTTCTAAATGTGTCTAATAACATACTAAAAGTTTGAAATTCAACTCCTGTGTGTCAGAATCATGAAAACCCCCTAGTTTCATATGTCACATGCTACTGAAAGAAATTTGGAATTTTTTTTCTTTATATAGGATGTTATGGGTATGGTCACATATTATGCTAATAACTCAATTTCCCCCGGGAGTTGAATTTCAAACTTTTAGTACATGTTATTAGACACCTTTAGAAACACATTGGTGAAGAAATTGCTTGGTAACAATTTAGTTCCCAGATTGGTCAAATACCTGATAAAATGCCCTTACTAATTAGGCGGGTAAAAATATGGTTTGACCCTAAAAAAATTGCAACAAAAGGTTTTTGTAGTATTAGGTGTCCTTAATAACATACTAAAAGTTTACCAAAGTTTGACCACCCGAAAGGTGTTATTTTCAAGATGGCCGCCGCCAGTTCTTAAAATACCATTACTCCTCCATTATTCATCCTAGAAAAATAATTTTGGTGTCTAACCCTATGTCTTGGTTATCTAGGAATCCAATTAGCATATATAAATTATATAAAAGTACAATGATATATTAAAGCAATTGTTTATAAGGTTATAACAGTGTAATAGGACATTTCTCTTTTCTATAATGCCATACTGCTGTATAGGTGAATTCATCACCTATACACAATTCACATTCTGTTGAAGCTTTCAGGATATTTATTTTTATACCATAACAATAAGGAATATATTCATTATACTGGGTGGTACTGTCATGTGACATTTGTAAAAGCATGGCTGCCAAATGATAGACTGCATGGGAATATTACACAAATCATGGAATAGATTTACAGAGAAATGTCTGCTTTTTTTTGTAAATGTGTCTGGCAATAATAATAAAAATAAGTCCCCTATAAGGGTAGTGTTTCCCAAACTGTGGGCCGGGACAAACATTGTGAAAATAGGCAATCTATAAAAGCTCACAACGCTGAGTGTCTTTGCAGCAAACACACTCAGTCAGTAGAAACAAATGGCCACTTGTCTGGTCTATGGGGAAGATGGACTCCTCAGTGGGGATACAGTGGAGAGAAATGGCCCCTCATGGGCCTAGAGCAGGGGTGTCGAACTCAACTTGGGGCGAGGGCCGCATTGGTCAAAAGGTCACTTGATGGGGGCCACAACCAGTTGCGGACGCACGCTCGATGTCTCATAGGGGATTCACACTATGGTCCCGGGTGCGCACTCGGGACCACTTGGCAGATGTTGTGGTAGTGTGAATGATGCGTACCGTTCCCGGGAGCGGATCGCCCAACCATCCCCGGGACCGCATGGGGGGAGGGTCTATGGACCGTTGAAGTGTATTCAGATACGGATCGTTCCAATGTGAATGCATGCGTACCTAAAGAAGGATGTGGACTGTTTTTTTTTTAAGAACGTGACATAATCTCTAGTCGACGAGCCAAGCGTCAACAAAAAAAAACACAGCCGCTGCACGATGCGTAACACCAGCACATTTCTCAACGCCGCCCTTCTCCTGTTGAATCTGCTTATACGCGCAGCACAGCGCTGATCTTATTCTGCGGACTACACGTGGCTCTTTGGCTTTGCTTGGCACAGTTTCCAAAGTAAAACAAAATAATAATAATGCTAAAGTAGAATCCATAGCAAACTAATACACTGGAGCACAGAACTGACTGACACAGTGAATAGCAGGCAGGCTGACAGTGAAGTACCGTAGTATAACGGCAAAAAGCCAAAGAGGCAATGCAATTCAGTGTGTCTGGATTTATTTGAGACAATGTCGCACAGTTGATGATCAGTGTCTGTGCGCGCCAGCCATCAAGCACACCGTCATCAGGAGGATTAAAGTGTGTTATGCAAGTGTACCCGGGTGCGCTGTTGAATCTCGGGCAATGTGAATCATGGCCATCGGGGACCAGGCAACCGTATTCGGAAACGGTTCCAATGAAACGGATTCAGTCCGTCTCAGTGTGAATCCCCTATTAGTCAGTCACTGCTATAATATCTATCTATCTATCTATCTATCTATCTATGCTCAGACCCAGCCAGCCAGCCAGCCACACACATAGTGCTCAGACCCAGCCAGCCAGCCAGCCACACACATAGTGCTCAGACCCAGCCAGCCAGCAAGCCACACACATAGTGCTCAGACCCAGCCAGCCACACACATAGCTCCGTAAGGGAGTGGTTGCACCACTCAAAAACTCTTCAAAAAACTGAAGAGGCTACTGGAGATTGGAGAACCTGATTTGGACATGATCTGATGCAGGACAATATTATGTCACTATGACAGAAAGAGAAGATGGGTCTGGCCACATTCATTCACCCCATAATCTCAGTGGAAATTGGGGAATATGTTGACAATAGTCGACAGCTCTGCCGATTAATAATCGATTAATTGAACCCACCCCCCATATTAATCAATATCACAACATGGAGGTCTTAGAACTACCACCACAGGGACAGACAAGCCCCAATCTCTCAAGCTCTCAAGTGCCCCATAGCTTTAATGGGACATGTACTGTATGAGCCACCTCAGACATGCATAGAGGAGAAGACCATGAGGGTCTTCTTAACTTTGCTCTTCTGTGCCCCAAGTCCCCAGGGAGAAATCCAGTGACTCCCCACTCCCCATACTCCCCTGTACCCACCTGAGGGGAACCCTAGGCCCACTAAACTCTAG
Organism: Protomyctophum parallelum; assembly: GCF_964188405.1. Classification (NCBI taxonomy): domain Eukaryota; kingdom Metazoa; phylum Chordata; class Actinopteri; order Myctophiformes; family Myctophidae; genus Protomyctophum; species Protomyctophum parallelum. Next base: position 29,424,201 of record NC_139701.1, on the reverse strand, counting down.
ACCGGACCCCCCTTTACCTTCTCACCCAACCCCACCTATCATACTCCCCTCTGCACCCGGTAGAGACTTAGGTTCTGACTACTCTGCACTAAGAGTAAGTAGAGCGTCGCAGTTCCGCCGCCTTGAGAGAGACGGAGAAGAAATCACCGTTCATTTTCCTCATAGACTTTTCAAAAAGTATTTATTTAAAGACGTTTACACTGCGGACAAAGCCAACTCTTGTCGTGACAAATCATGATATTAAACACAATGTTTTGGGCCAAACAGAGAATTAGAAAGTAGAAAAGAACAGCAGATTACAACACTTGTTGTTTTTCTTCTTTGTAATTATTTGTTTGGTCCAAAATATTGTGTTTGTTGTCATGATTTGTCACGACAAGAGTTGGCTTTGTACAACGCTTATAATGTCTTTCAATAAATACGTTTCGAAATGTCTATGGGAAAAATGCATTGGGAATTATTTCCTGGGCCTGGCGTCGTCATGAAAGGGGGCGGGACTGCGACGCTCTAGAATGCAAGAAATTAGTTTTGGGTGGGGTGTATAATGATGAATTATTTACAGTAGTTTGAGCCAAAGTTTATCCACCAAGCTATCCAAAACGTTTCAATATTGCAGTAGACTATTATCTATCAACTGACAATATTCTCTGCCACAACCTTCTGAATTACTGAAAATTGTGACTATTAGTTTTGTTGTGTTTTGAGGATATCTTGAAACCTTATTCTAAAAAATATATAAATATTCAGACATTTATTAAATATTTAGTTTAGTTAACTTGAAACTGGTGACTATTTCAGAGGGTTTTAACTAGGGGGGCAGTCAGCCAGATATTTCGTGAAGCCTCATTTGAAATCGGTAGTTCATATAATGGCCTGTTGTGGCGCTGGACCGGACCCAAAAAGCCCCATAGCTCCATAGAGGCCCATGTATTTTGGCCCAACTTCACCTAGACTGTATTACCTTAATAAACATGGTCATGAATACTTTCTTCTTCCAGTCACTAGTTTAAAGTCTCATTTCTAATGTCATAATATTCTTTTTGGAAAATTATGGTCCCATTAATTAAAAAAATGACCATAAAGAAAAAAAACCATCGCGTATGTTCTGAGGGGCGTGGCTACCATTACAGTCTATGATCGGGATTCCCCTCCCACTCGAGTCAAAATAAAAACCAACGGAGAAGAAGGGGGGAAGTCCCGCCTCGTTGTCTGGGCAGCCAATGACCAGCTGGTATACAAAACGGAGCCAGCCAATGGCCAGCTGGTACCAAAGATGGCGACTTACATCAGGAATTAGCATATTATTACAGGCTTCATTTTACGTTCATGTTAGACCCGGGGAACGCTTTGTCCATATTTTTTACAGTCTATGGTTTTAACAGAGTCACAAACACAATATTGGATTTCACAATTATCTAATTGTATCTCTGCAATTTGAACAAGTTCAATGGACTCCTAGACCCCAAAAACATAGGGTTAGACACAAAAAGTACTTGTCTATGATGAATAATGAAGGAGTTAGGCTATTTTAATGGTTTTTAGGCCATCTTGGACGCCATCTTGAAAATAACACCTTTCGGGTGATCAAACTTTGGTAAACTTTTAGTATGTTATTAGGGACACCTAATACTACAAAAAACTGTTGAGAAACCTTTTGTTGCAATTTCTTTAGGGTAAGGTGCTTTTTTTTCATAGATTTACTCGCCTAAATGGTACAGAGACAGGTAACTTCCCACATTATTTTACAATGTTTTATAGTAATTTAAAATATCATAGCGTGGTCGTAAAGCATAACCAGCTCAACTCCGGTACATGAAATAAAGATAGAAAACAATTATTTGTGAAAATTATCTTTGTTATTTCATCAATATATCTGATTTCCTAATATCAAGTAGAGTAGTGACCATTCTGAGTGAAAAATCACAACTCCGTCACACTCAACCCCGTTATGATTTTCATCATAACGGGGTTGAGGGATTGTGATGGGGTTGTGTTCATATTATTTAAATGAATTATAATATTCCATCAACATCCTTGTACTACATGCATATTATATACTTGATAATGTCTATGCTAAAGGTGGGTTTGCTGTTATTTCTTTACACAGTCATACATAAATAGTGTATAAGAATTGGAAAGGATTTCTATTCTCAATATCTCAAAGTTTCTGCCTATATAAATCTTCTCAAAGTATATTTGATTTAATTATGCTATAAATATTTACAGACATCTATGAGTCCAAGATGGCACCAAAAACAGCTGCAGAAAGGCAGAGGGAGTACCGTGCCCGACTAAAAGCTGATCCTGCAAAGAGAGAGCAACATCTCAACCAACAACCAACAACCAACCAATCCAACAAGAACTGCATGTATGACGAGTGTGTGGACTGCAAGGACAGTACATATGACGGTACAGCAAAAGTGTCTTTCACTCAGTGGGTCACAGAAGATAAGGAGATGGATAAGAAGAATGAGGGAGAAAAGAGGTCAACTGTAAAGGTCACCATCAAGAAGTCTGTGGAAAGCACACAGGAGGACCTCACTGAGTTGTTCCACACCTTCCTCCAGCGGTTCAAACGACATCACTTCAACATCAAGCAGCAGTATGGCTTCTGCCGTGAATTGAAGAAGAAGATGTCAGTGGATGAGGCCTTGATACACATCGACTTTTCGGAAAATTACAGCTGCAAATATAGCTCCCAGATTCAAGCAGTGCACTTTGGGGCTTCACTCCAGCAGGCCACTCTACATACAGGGGTGTTGTATGTGGGTGGAAAACCAGAGCCTGTGTGCTTCAGCACCATCTCCCCCTGCAGACATAAAAGCCCTCCAGCAATATGGCAACACCTCAATCCAGTGCTGGATTATCTTCAGGCCACACATCCACATGTTTCTGTGCTGCACTTTTTAAGTGATGGCCCCTGTACTCAGTACAAACAACGGGGAAACTTCTTCCTTTTCAGCACAGAATTGTACAGAAGAAGGTTCATGGCTGGCTCTTGGAATTTTTTCGAAGCTAGTCACAGCAAAGGAGCACCAGATGGTGTCGGGGGAGCCTTAAAACGATCAGCTGACATGATGGTGGCGAAGGGCCGTGATATCCCGGATGCAGAAGCGCTGTATAAGGCCTTGACTGAGGCAAACACAACAGTGAAACTGTTCTTTGTGAAGGGTGAGGATGTTGAGGATGCAATGGAGAAAATGCCAAAGAAAATACCAGCAGTGCCAGGCACAATGAGAATCCACCAGGTGATTACGCTGGCTCCAGGAGAACTGCTACATCGTGATGTCAGCTGCTTTTGCACAACACAGAAACAGTTTAACTGCAACTGCTTCAAGACCCAGCGTTTTAGTTTCGGCCAGATGGTAACTTCTGTGACTGTGCCACAGCCAGCCAGTGAAGAGAACACGCAGCCACAGCCAGCCAGTGAAGAGAATCCACAGCCAGAAAAGGAAATCCAGTGGGAAAGTGCAGAGGTCATTGGGAAGTGGTGCATAATCCGCTATGATGGAGGCCTGTATCCAGGCATCATCCTTGGCACTGAAGAAAGTCATGTCCAAGTAAATTGTATGCATCGTGCTGGGATTAACCGATTCTTCTGGCCGAATCGGGATGATGTCCTCTGGTACCTGTTCGACGATGTCCTTGAACTCATTCCACCCCCACAGCCCGTGACAAAGCGTCACGTAGAGATCTTGAAAGCGGTGTGGGACAGACTGAATTCACAATGAATGACTCAAAACATGAGGCACACACACACACACACAATGAATGCCTCAAAACATGAGGCATGCACACACACACACACACACACATACACACACACACACACACAAAGTGTATTTGACAGAACGAAGACACATATTCATTGTTGTCTTTATTTGTGTTCTTAACTTGTCAGTGTTAATAAAAGTCAGTTCAATGAAATTGTCTATTGTTCTTAAATGGTTCATAATAATGATATAATAATTATTGTTGAATTTGAGATTTTAAAATGACTATTCATGTTAAGCTGTATTTGTCTCTTCAGTACTGTTTACCACCTTCAACCCCGTTACCCTAGTCTCAACCCTGTCACGCATATGTTTTTTGTGATTATTTCTTAAAATTTTATGAAAATGTAATTAATGGTTATTGAACTATGTCAGAAATGTTTAGAGCAATCATAAAAATATTTTTTTTTAGTTTGAAGTCAGATGCTATAGTTGATTTTGTATCCATTTTTGAGAAAGAAAAGTAGGTCCCCATCAAACAATTGGCACATTCAGGCTGTAGTATAGCAAAAGTGGGAAAATGTATGTACTTTTTATATTTCTATTTTTTTAATTAGTGTGAGGGCCATTTGATGAATAGAAAAATGTTTGTTAAATTTTAAATAGAGTTCACAATCATATTCAAACAGCTTCCAGAGTGTCCATAACGGGGTTGAGAAAATATATTGCTGTATCATACAATAATGACCAATAATAATAGGCATTTAATGCCTGAGATGGGAAAATATATTTTTCTGTAAGTTAAATGTGTAATGTCATGGGGTATTCAGAAAAGTAAAACATTTGGGTCATTTCCAAAACAAACAAGAAAGTCCAAATCGTACCGGTTTCGTGGAATGACTCAGTTATGTTAAAGTGTCTTGCTCAAGGACACTTTGCCGGAGGAACTTGGACATGAACCAGGATCATTGTGATGCCCATGAAGCGGCTGCTCTATAATCTAAACATGCACTTTAAAAAAGCTTTCACTGTAATGTCAACTTTCTATTCTCACTTCTTGAGGAAATAGGCATTAGAATCTGGCAGAGCGAGAAGGAAGTAAATCTAAACCATTTTCATTAAGACTCTTCAGCTCAGATTGACAATTAACCATTTATTGCAAATATATTGCATTTAGTAAAGCGGTGTGGCTCTGCTCATGTGGTATCCCAGATTATCTCTGCACCGAGACACAGCTCTGATATCATATCACATTTGATATCTCAGATTACACAACTCTGATAACAACAACAAACCAGAGCAGAGCAGAGCATAAGATAAAGACATTACATCAACAACATAACTTCCAATGCATTCCACATAGATACATATACATGTATCTACCACATAGATACATACCACATAGATATACCACATAGATACAGTAGATATCACATGATCATAATACAATCCATAAACACATTATAATCACAGGTACCCATAACAGAACTAGATACTACATAATAGTACAATCCATAAATCACATTATAATCACAGAATCACCCATTACAGAACTAAATGCGACAGGGAGGAGGCAGAGGAGGTGGAGGGAATTTGAATGCTGATATCTGAACATTGTGAACAACCAGCTTGGCATGTAGAGTGGGCACAGATTAGTGACTCCTTAAAAGGACCAATCGCTTACACATTGCGGCTTAGGAATCCACCACTCCTGAATGAAGTGTCTGGTGCTGGGACTCTGGAAAAAGTAAAAGTATCGATAAAGTAGAAGTCGAGTATTCAAAATGTAATTGACTAAAGTGCAAAAAATATACCTAATGTACCAAATGTAAAAGTACTCATTGCGTCCCATTTCGTAATTGTCAAAATGTAAATCTTTTGAAAATAGCCGATCTGCTATTTTCAAATGGCCGAAATATGTATACGGCTGAAGTGGTTAGCGTGTTTTGTAATGATACTCAAAATTCTACAAAGTAACTAGTAGTCTAACTAAAGTTTTCACAAATTGTAGTGCAGTAAAAGTAGGCCTACAATATTTTCCTTTGAGGTGTAAGTGAGGTAGAAGTAAAAGTATTGAATACCTAAAAGTTGTACTTTAGTACAGTAGCCTATTTCAGTACTTTACAATGTTACACAACTGTTTGTACTTCCCCTTTTTTTCTGCACATTAACCACTTAAAATCCTTATTGTGGGGAAATCTTTTGCTGAATCTAGCCGATCGACAGTGGTGTAAAGTAAGTACTGTACCTATGTAACCTCACATCACCAGGCTTTCCACCGCCTCGGAGGAAAGCCTGGTCTCTGTTTCAAAAGTCCGTATGATCCGGGCTGGGGCCGGATGATGTGGTTACGTCATGTTGTAGTATTGTTTTGTAGTCGCCAGACAGGATGAACAGGCGGCGGCAACTTCCTTTTCCCTCTCAATAAAAGCTCTCTTCCTGTTTGTTGTAGGCAAACCATTGCCTATAACATGACGTAAGCATATCATCTGGCTCAAGCCCGGATCATATACCGAAATGAAATGGTGCCCAGGCTAGTACCTATGTGCAATTTTGAGGTATTTGTAGGTTTACTTGACTATGTCCAATTTCCAATACTTTTACTTCTACTCCACTACATCTCAGAGGCAATTATCGTACATTCACTGCACTACAGTTATTTGAAAACTTTAGTTACTAGTTACTTTGTAGATTTTGATAATTACAAAACATATATATACTAGAAAAGTCGCAATTTAGAAAAATTGTGTGATTGCCGCAATCGCTTACATAGGCCCCTTCCACTACTTTTGCTAGCCAATTACAATGTCAATCACCCCTGTGATCATGTGTAAGTAATTCGGAGGGGATTTATCCCCCAAAAATCATGTTTTTGCAGAAAATGGTTACATCTTTTGCATTTGCAGCGCCCCCTATGGATGAAAATGGAATTGCTTTTAGCTTTTGGTTGATTAAACCATTCGCGAAATATGATTCAAATTCGGGGTGGATTGGACGTTTGGTTCATGATTTGTGGCATGTTTTGTAAAATAGATCCCTCCCACATGTATTGTGTACCAATTTTTGAGAGATTTGGACAAAAGAGGAGCAAAAAGTGTGAAGAGTTCAAGAGTATATGGAAAAACGTAAAGTAGGCTGTTATAGCGCCACCATGAGGCCGACTGATGTAATTCCTTTTCAATTAATTTTCAGAATGATTATGAACCTCCCCCCAAGTCTTATTAAATATGGCGCTTCCCTCTCTGAGGGAAATAAATACTTAAATTGGAGCCTTAATTAGTCTTCGATCTTCCCATTGTAAGTCTATGGAGAACTAATTAATTAATATCAATGAAACTATACAATGTGCGTGTGTGCGTGTGTGTGTGTGTGTGTGTGTGTGTGTGTGTGCGTGTGTGTGTGTGTGTGTGTGTGTGTCTGTGTGTGTGACCCCAATCAGTTGACTGCTCAGTGTGAATGGCCCAGCTGCAGGGGTCAATGGGTCAATGTCAGACACACACATGACGTCAGTTCAACAAAAAAATATTAGTGGCATCACGTGACATCACGTGACATCATCAGGGATGGAGATCCCTGATCAATATTAAGCCCATATATGGGAATGCCCATACATGTATATGGAGATCCCTGATGTCATCAATATTGGCCAGCAACTCTACATCTGACCTCAAACCCTTAGATCTCCATATATGGAGCTGACCTGTTCTGACATTCCATATGTTTATCCTTCCCCATCCATCCTTCGTCTTCGATGTCTCCCTTTTGACTGATACCTGTCCATTTAAACTCTAGACGGGCCTGCCCCAAAGTTATTAGTGCAGCCGCAGCCAGCAAAAACTAGTTCTCAACAGTTCCGGAAATTAAGGCCCATCCCTACCTGGGCCCTCATCAAACCCTGTACACTCAAGACACTGCCCCCGCTGCTAGATCTCCATACATGGAGCTGACCTGTTCTGACATTACATATGTTGACCTCATCAAACCCTGTACAATCAAGACACGCTCCATATATGGCCAGTACAGAATTCATTCCATATGTTGATCTGGCCCCCCAGTCTGCGTGCACGCCATGAGGGCGTCCTACTAGTTAATAATGTTTCTATCACGTTCTCACTGTAACATTTTGAATGTTAATGTAACTCTTAATTTGGACCCATAACGGATCATACACATTTTGCTGTCTGTCCTGTGTCCTTGGGGTACAGTAACAATTTTCCAGAGATTCTCAAGTTGGTGGTTTTTCCACTGAAGATGAAAATGACCTTGCATGTATTTTTCCTATATAGAAAAACACTAACACAAAGGATGGTATAAATAGACTCTGTATGGCCTGTAGGCCTATGTTGGACACATCCACAGACTTATTTTCATTGGCACTGCGACCAGGGTCACAGCTATGAATGTTCCTGTGTCTCATGGCCATAATGATCACTTCAGCTACCTTCCACTACTCACTGAAAGAACTGTTCATAACCATATCAACATATTCTTTGGCTTGGAAAAACTTTGGTTGTGTTGTGAAAGTATTGCAAATACTGTAAGCATTTGTAAGTAGTAGTTGGACCCCCTCGAAAATGAGATGATACATCTCAAGGGGATAACCTTTTCTCAATAAAGTGTAATTTCCGTGTTTCAACCTGTGAGTGCCCATTTGTGTTTATATCGCGCATTAGCATGGTTCAAGTGCTGTGTTTATATCGTACATTAGCATGGTTCAAGTGCTGTGTGTGCTGGCAATGTTTAAGGATGATGTATTTTCCTGACAACACATGTATCAGATGTCACCTCAGAGACGATGGCGTGCCACAAAAACTAGCTGACTTTGTAGTAGTCATGAAGCTGGAGGCAGCAATAAGTCTGCACACATGAAACAAAACAGAAACCTGCTTCGGGCTGCTTTTCATGAGGTTTGTGAAAGAGCAATCCGGGAAGCCATCAGTGCCATCATCTCAATGAGAGATTAGTGAAAGAGTAATATAACTTGTATTCAGTTTTTAATTGTGGTTAAGGGTACATTTTTATGTGAAGACAGCAGATTTGAAAAGCACACATACACATACAGTCACACACTGCTCTCCCACCCATCCCACCGATGTGATGCAAGCACACATGGCAGAGGTGGTTGGGGAAATATCTTATCCAGGGGAAATACATCTGACGGATGTTCCGGAGGATACATCCGCCGATAGCTTCTCTGCCTTACGACCAGGCTTTTCACATTGTTAACCTCTTTTAACAATGGAGAGAGGGGGGCAAACTGCCATAAATAGCTGATGCAAGGGTATGATACTTCCTGCTTGCCCATGCAGTCGCACCTCATGGCAAGCACAGTATTTACTTCCTGGTCTAACAACCAAAGACCAAATACCAAAGACTCTGTAAAAATGGGACCCAGTGCCTCCCTGCTTGACACTAAGCATCAAGGGTTGGATTGGGGGTAAGTCCCTGCGACATACTAGCGTCATGTCCAGGGGGTGTACTTGTACATCAAGCTGCCTCACGCTACAGAAACAGTAGATAGGCCTATGGGCCTCATGGCTCGGCCAGGCTACTTACTAAGCGTGATTTCTTTCTACGTCCGAGCATAGACATGGTAACGCCCCGTCTGCCTCTGATTGGCCTACCGACATTGCTCGTCTTGCCTGTCCTCCGTGATGCAAGGGTACTCCTTGGTGGGAAATAATACAAGTACAAGTGAATGGCAACACGCGACAGTAACTTGTAACTTTAATTATTGTAGAAGAGCTCCCGACCGGATCATACAGACTTTTGAAACATTGACCAGGCTTTCCTCCGAGGTGGTGGAAAGCCTGGTGAGGCGAGGTTACATGCTGGATAGTCTGCCGCAAGCTTTTCTTTTTGCAGATAAGTAAGCATGGGATGGGACCGAGGCTACAAGGTTACTCCGTGGTGGGAAATAAATAAATATCTTTTTAGTATTAGTTTACTATAATTAGATTAATACACGATAATCAACACTAACACTTTAATTTAGAACACAGCCAAATCAAATCATAGTTGTTCAATAAATTATTCAATCAAAGCAAACGGCACAAACAATATTAGTTTGCCTCTTCTACAAAAAATAAAGTTACAAGTTACTGTTGCGTCTTGCCATTCTCTTGGACTTGTATTATTTCCCACCACGGAGTAGCCTTGCATCTCGGAGGACAGGCAAGACGTCGGCAGTGTCGGTAGGCCAATCAGAGGCAGGCGGGGCGTTACCATGTCTATGCTCAGACTAGAAAGAAATCACGCACTTACTAACAACCAATGGTTAAGGTCGACAGCACCTATAGCAGCCAGTGGCCACTCCAAGTCCTGCCCCCAGGGAGGACCCTTTCAAAGCAGAGGTTTTTTTTTTTTTTTTTTTTTTATATATTTTTTATCCCACGATTTTGTAACCCATTTTTCACACCTGTGTCAATCATCTAATGTGATCCTGGGCTCTACACACCCTCCGCCAACCTGGGGAGAGCAACGGACTTAACTCATGCTTCCTTCATGCTTGAGTGTCCAAGTTGCTCCTTTACACCTGACAGGGGGGAGTTTCCCTGGTTGGACGTAGCGCGTGGAAGGAACACGTTATTCCAACCAGTTCCTTTCCCCTCCATCAGGCGCCCCGGCTGGCCAGGGGGAGGCAGTTTAGAGACCAGGATTACTGCATGTTTTTGTGAGGGTACCTACCCTAGGGGACACGGGGAGAACATGCAAACTCCACACAGAAAGGCCATTTCGCCAACCCCGCCTTCGGGTATGGGCACTGATGACGCGGAGGAGGAAACACGCCGCCAGTACCCACAGCGCCCCGAGCGGGAATCGAACCCAGGACCTTCTAGCTGTGAGGCGACAGCACTACCAACTGTGCCACCGTGACCCCCGCAGAGGTTTTATAAGTCCCTGCGCGAGGGCAAGAGCTCAGATTCAATGAAGGAACCAAGAATCCAGCCTTGTGCTCAGAACTGCACAAAGAAAACCTAGTAACCCAGCTTCATATTGACCAATGGTAAATATGCTTAAATGCTATTAATGAGCAATGTACTGTATACTGTGTTATCCATATGTTGTAAACCAGTCTGTATTATTGACGAATGTGGCCTGGGCCGTGGCTCAGCGGTCCAGGCACCTTGGCCGGTAGCCCGGCCCCGAGTCTGGCAGTGTGCTACGGGTTCGACTCCCGATCCTGACGGCCTTCACTGCATGTCACTCCCCCATTTCCTGTCAGCCTCAGACAGACAGTGCAACTCCCCTCTCTCTCTCTCTCTCCCCCCCCCCCTACTGGTACTAATAGTCATACTCGTGCTCATTAACACATAGGCTACATAGTTGAACACATACTGTACATAGTTTAACACGGACTTTGCTGGTTGTAGGTGGTTGCAGTTGCACCACTCAAAATATAAAATAAAGGCGAAAACCACCAAAAAAAACCATTTATTGACGAATGTATTGTATATCTGCCTTTCATCTGATTGCAGGTTTTTTACCTATCGTCTCCTACCGTTCATACTAACCTGACCTTTAATAGAGCTTAGTTCATGTGTGTTAAATGTATGTTTGTTTAATGACAATAAAATATAAAAGACACCAGAGTGATGTTCTTTTAGAGCAAAGTAGGGTTAGTTAGTCCGAGTAAAATCCATGTGAACCCTTGTGAAAGCTGATTCCCTTCCAGATTGGCTCAATGTGTTAATAATTAGCAAAGAAATTGTGACTAGTTATAAATCTGGACAGTGCCTGTGTGTTTACAGATAAATATACCTCTTTAATTCCTGCACACTGGAAAATCGTCATTTCAATTCAATATTGTAACATACACAATGGCCTCCTGGAGCGCATAAAGACAAGATCGCTGTTACTGTAGTATTACTGTAGTAGAGAAGATCTTTGTGTTGACAGCTAAGTGACTCAATGCTTTTGGTTGTGTTGTAATGCCAAAGGCCTCGGGGGGAGATGGGTAACCTTCACTCATCTGCTCTTTTCATTTATTTATTTACTTATTTCTCTACTTATACCGTACAGCTTCAGAATGATATAGCAATAGCATCATAAATGTCTCACCCTAGTATATTTATAGTTTATACCCACACACACCACCTCTTCTGTCTCTTCCCTCTTTTCACTCACATTCTCCGCACATAAGATCACCCACCCTGTCTCTCTCTCTCTCTCTCTCTCTCTCTCGCACGCACGCACACTCACATCTTTATTTTCCCCTCACGTGTACTCACACAGAGGCAGGACACACATTTTTCCTAACTCTTACCCCATTCTCTCGTCGGACAGAGGAACGAAGGAAACATAGAACAGACCAGCGAGTGCCCCTTTTTTCCTTCCTTTATCTCCATCCGACGGAGCAAAGAGCATGAAGGAAAAGGAGAAGATAAAGAGAGAGAAAGAGAGAGGGAGCTCGTATAAACGAGCCACTGCGTACTGCGTAGCTGGTGCGTCAGTGGATTTTATAGCCTCAACTTAGTGAGCCATTGCCATCTAGCCAGCACATTAAAGCAAATGGCCAGGGAATAGAGTATTAGAGTACTAGGGGACTGTCAACTTCACACACTGTCATGACATGTTGAAATATTGTACTGTTCTGTAGACTACAGTACAGTATTTCAACATGTGTGAATGAATACATCTACAGTGTAGATGTATTGGGGGCATCCCTATTCTGGGTTAGGGTTAGGGCAAAAATAGCTGATCAACAACCCACAACGCATCACAACACTGTGTGTGTAGACAAGAAAGTGGTGCAAGCAAGTACAGTTGCAACTCAGGTTGACTTGTAAACCAAAGTCCACCCCACACACACACTGTACACACACACACACACACACTACATGCCCATGTGTGCCGGAGTTAATGATGTTTTCAGTCAGTACTTGTGTATGGTAAAGCTTAGATTAATCAGGCTGCAAGCAACATTATTGGATAGCTCCTTCCCTGAGTCATACACTCTACACGTCTCCTCAGTAGGGGTGTCATCGATGCACCAACTTGCTTTTACTATTAACCACTTAAGCCCCGTTTTATACATCATCATACATCAACAGTGTCACATTTTGAACGTTTTCAATCCATAATGACATTCCCACATTCCCACAACATTCCCACAATAGGGATTAGTTGAAAGTGGTTAAAGAGCTCGTATGGCCTTGGGAGAAAAGTGTAATTTGCCTGAATCTGAATCATGAACTGTTTGCTTCTATTTCTGCTTGATCACATTTCTTTTGTCTTTTGTATATTCAAATACATTCACAGAATCCAACTTGTGTTTTGATGGCTTTATAGTAATAATAAGTGAATGAATATTTTGTCTTGTATAAAAACAGGTAACCTTCCACAGGGCTAATCAGGAAGGAACCACCTGTACACTCCAAAAGAGTAGATGGATGATTTTTAACAGAGTACCGGAGTCCTGATCCCACTACACCTGGGTCACTGAAGTATTTTTGCCACCTTTTTTCAAACCGGCCTCATGCTCGAAAACTCACAGAAATCGGTACACATTATCTCTGGGGTCATGTGATCAAGATGTATAAGTGAATTCTCAGATACCATTCAAAGTGACTGACTTCCAAAGTTTGCAGACCCTGTCTGGACCCTTTCTGAGGCCATTTGTCTTGTAGAATCATCAATTTATGCTGCTTAAGACATATGTAAGGGGGTAATTTACATATTTGAACAAATTAATGGAGACAATTCAATAACACATACTGTACAGTATATGTATTGATACTATGGGTGTAGGTAGACAGATATATGTCTTTAGGGCATAAAATAGTCAAATTGTTGCTGTGTCATGCTGTCGCGGCTGGTAACAAACACCTACACACTGACAGGACCAATTACAATACCCTGCTATGCACTGGTGGGCAGGGTGAAGGAAAAACAAAAACAGAATTCAGCGTCAAGCTAATGGCACATTAGAGAAATGTACAAGCATTCCTAGAATATCTATTACACCTATAGGACAGGTCTATTGGGAGCAAATATTGCCATGATCAGCAACAGCAGCATTTACTGGTCATTCTGTACTTGATGAGTACGCACGCACGCACACGCACGCACACACACACACACACACACACACACACACACACACACACACACACACACACGCCAGTATGTAGTTATGTAAAAGTTCTGCTCTTCTACCACGCCAAAATGGTAATTACTGTATGTCACAGCACATTGCTGTGACATAATTAAATAACTGCAGGTGAATAGGTTAAGAGCCACATTTCAGTGTAAATCAAGCCTTGGACAATTGATCTATCCCAGACTGGTGTGTTCTTGCCTCGGGCAAATATTAAATGTCTACCATGGTACCAAGAAGTAACAACATCAACTTAGCCTCAGACAACACAGGCTGTTTTCACTGCAGTGTAAAAGAATAAATAATATTTTTTAACGTTGATTGCTAAATTATCCTAAACATTTCACTTAAATGAGGCAAAAGAACACATACATTTATCTAATCTTCATAACTATTTTTTTTAAGTGAAACACAAACAACTATTTCAGTTAACATGCAAGGCAGCCACGGTTTAACAATTTTGGAATGCAGAAAGAGATGTCTGACCTCTGTGTCAGGCTGGCTGTGTGATAACCAACAGGTTGGTTGCCTCATTAAAACTGGAAGTAAAACTTGACGGGCCAGGAATCAATGGCTCAGTACAATCCAATTATAAAAACAAAACACAAGGCAGGATAATATTGTCCTGCTTGAACAAAGTGAGAGGGGAATTAAACTACATACAGTTGAGAGTTTTTGAGAAAAATAAGTAATACAAAGATTGAGCCAATACCGGTAACCTCAAGCAAACAGTAACATGGACGCTCCTCCTGACACAGACACACAACTCCCTTGACTGAAGAGCGCCACCGCAACGGCCAACTTGTGCAGGCTGTAGAGTACTTGCATGTTTAAATGCAGCTCATCATTATTTCTCAGGATTTCTCACCCTTTATATTCAAATCAAACATTAAATGGGAATGCCTTGAAGACTATATTAAAAATAAATATTAGTAATTAGCTACTCACCAACAGCTCCACATCACCAAGGCACTGTCTTCCACTCCTCAACTGCTGCTGAAGCAAGAAAAGTGTTTGGTAAAATGAAGAGGGGATGCATAGTCATCTAGATGCTACAGTATGTTTGTATGTATGTTTGTGTGTGTTTCACAGCCTGAGTCCTATCAGTGGTGGACTTCTTGATCAGAAGTTGTAACAGAAAAGTCCCATAGGGCTTAGAGAGCTTAAGGAGCTTTATCTGGAGTCACCAGTGACCAGTGTACTGCATTAGGGTTACAGAAACCACCCCACCACTTCCTCGTGCATGGGTCTCTGGGCATGGCTGGCTATTTCTGGGGGAGCGTATCAAAATACTGAACAAACCAATAACAGTATCACTCCCTCAAATGCCAGGGGCATGTACGCGTGCGCGTGTGTGTGCGCGCGCTCGTGTGTGCGTGCGTGCGTGTGTGTTGCCTTGTGGTGATTTGTTTTGGGGGCAAGAGCCAACTGGCATTCTGACCCTTGTTGCGTCACAGTATTGTTGCCACTTTCCAGCCTGGTAGATTGTCACTATGGCTGTCCAGAGAGAGAGAGAGAGAGGTTTGTCTGCAGGAGCAGGCAAACCTATACCTCTAATTGGGTCAAAGACTGTTTGTACTGTATGTGCCTCTGCATGCACACAGGGGGGCATCACACAGAGCAGTGATTCTTTTCCACACCACTTTTAATCTACAGCAGTGGTCTGCTGGAAGTATGCCCATTGCTCATCTCAACCCTCACAGTAACAAGTAGAACAGAGTTCAAGTAATCCAATGGATTATGTCAGGCGATTACTGATTTACTTAAAATCATAAACAATAGCCTACTGTAGTCTGTAGCATAATCCAATTACTCCGACACTGTAGCAGAATGATATATATCAATTGATCTGTGTTTCACTGTTTTTTTTGTTAGTTTTTTTTATTGCCTCGTTTCCACAATCACAAGTGAAAATCCAATTAAACAGGATTCAATCCCTGCCACCCAGACTGATATTATTATATTATATTGTGAGAGTTCACTCAATATAGTTAATTTGTATTAAACCTGCACATCAGAGTGTGGGGTACAATCTGTGATATGTTGGAACAATAATTGGAGACTATACACAGGCACATAGTATGTGTATGAGCCTCTACTACTGTATCCTGTATTTAATGCAGTTAAAACCGAATTCAGAAAGTGTGCCCATGACCCCATACTGACCCAAGATATAAGGATTTATTTGTTTCTTGATTGCTTTGTGAAGATTGTCTTGGATCTTGCATTTTTAGCTTCAGGGGAAATTTTCAGGAGAGACTGCAATGACCAAATTAAGATGAGTCACTCATGACTCATGAAGTCAGTATATGATCACTGCAATCACAATGGTTACAGTTAAGAGAACTATTATAATTTATAAAGTACAAGGCAAAGTGACTAAATGGTAAATGGTAAATAGTGCATTTATACATTATAGTGCCTTTATCCAAGGCGCTTTACATAGATTGTGCATCCGGGCCACTATACCCCTGAGCCACCACCGCCCCACTATATTACTGACTGTACACCCAGCTCGGATGACCGATACTTCCATACTGCCAGCCTCACACTCCCACTAGTGAGAATATGTACATATATATATATATATATATATATATATATATATATATATGGAGACAGGGGGGTCACCAAAATCAGTATGGGATTGGGCCATCCTCTTGGGATCCTGAAAGTGCACAGACAAATCCAGGTGGGCGTTTTCAAGATCTTCCTTATGCTACGTCCAGACGAGGACGTATTCTGCGTTACCCGGCCGGTCAAGTATTTAGCCGATCTGCCTGTGTACAGAGAATGCCGCCTATTTGCTGAAACGGTGACGCCATAGTCCCCTCGCACCCTCCATAATAAACTGTTTACTGTCCATATTCCTCTATAAACGGCCTGTTTTCACTGTTTCTAATTCCTCTTTTTCATACTTTTGTATAGCCTATGTGCAATGTTTAGCTGTGCAGGCAGCAGTTGGAATCAATCAATCTTACCGAGCAATTATCTGACATTCAGAGGTGTTGTGCAACAGCAAATATATATTCAATCTCCAAAGTCAAACTCATAAATTCACAATGCATCATGCCGCCCCTCGTTGTGAGCTTTAAGATCTGCAAATCTAATGCTTATGTATACATTACTTTGTAGCCTACTTCTGGCAGAAGAGAATATATGAGAATATTAGTAGGCATATGTAAAATCATTAAAATTTTAATGATTTGTAATGAAAAGAAAGAAAAACATCAGCTACAGTTGATTATGCCCATGCCTACTGAATGATTATGCCACAATGCCACACTGCATAATATAATATAGCCTACACTACACACAGCTTTATCTGGATGTCTGGAGCTCTACCGCTCTTGTCTGGACTACATGCATAATTAACATAACCGCAATGTGGACGCTCAAAACTTTAATCCTGTTTTCAAACTTTTTGTTTTTTATATATTTTTTTATCCCACGATTTTGTAACCCGTTTTTCACCCGTGTCAATCATCTAATGTGATCCTGGGCTCTACACACCCTCCGCCAACCTGGGGAGAGCAACGGACTTAACTCATGCTTCCTTCATGCTTGAGTGTCCAAGTTGCTCCTTTAGACAGGGGGGAGTTTCCCTGGTTGAACGTAGCGCGTGGAAGGAACACGTTATTCCAACCAGTTCCTTTCCCCTCCATCAGGCGCCCCAGCTGGCCAGGGGGAGGCAGTTTAGAGACCAGGATTACTGCATGTTTTTGTGAGGGTACCTACCCTAGGGGACACGGGGAGAACATGCAAACTCCACACAGAAAGGCCCTTTCGCCAACCCCGCCTTCGGGTATGGGCACTGATGATGCGGAGGAGGAAACACGCCGCCAGCACCCCCGTTTTCAAACTTGAACGGGTAACAGCCTGAGCCGTTCTCATGTGGAAGGCGTCTTACGGGGCTCTGGACTTGCCAAGCCAAGGCGAAAGATATTGCTTGCTTGATTGTTTTATTTAATTTTAAACGCCCGCTACTAGCTGGGCTCTTTACGCAAACTGCGTTCACTTCATGGGGCCAGTCCAATGGCTGCTCTCGTACATAGACTTTATTGAGCATGGGGACAACCAACTGGGCCTGGACCGCAAGTAGGCAGAAATGCATTGGACTCAGGCAACAGCCCAGCTTTAATGATCTTAAATCCCTTTATTTTAGATTGTTTTGTAGTAATAAATAAAATAAAATAAAAAATACTTTAAAACAGTTGGCATGTTGCACACATGCCTAAAATAGCTCTTATTTGCATGATTCATACATTACTAAGCATTAGTGAACACACTATTAAGCATGTGTTAAGCATTAATAGAATACTTAAGTCATCATTAGTAAAGCATTATTCATACATTACTAAGCGTTGTATTGCACACTGATAACCTACTTGTGAATGTGCTTAATCATTATATTCTCATATTTTTGTAAATGATAGATTCAGCCCTGTATGAATAAGTGTTTTATCAATTTACAAACCAGTTATTTATGAGTTAACACATATATTTGTACATGGTTAATGTGTGGGTAATAAATGCTTTATAAATACTCTATGAATGATTTATTAAGGTAGTTATTACTCATTAGTTAAGCATTTTGTGGGAACCCATCTAAAGTGAGGACTATCTATGCTTTATAAAGCATGTACAAATGAGAAAGAAGCAAAGTTCTTTGCACAGATTTGATGACATTTTATATTTTATAGGTTTTTCAGCCATGTTTACATGCTTTATTTATTTATTTTCACTGTTTTATTTATTTTTACCCTGGATGTTCAAATAAAAAAGCAGTTCACTGCTTCTTTATCACTGAATCATGTTTTACTAATGATGAATGATGAATTAAGCATTAACTGATGCTTAACTAATGGTTAATAGTGTATAGTTATTATAAAGTGCAATGTTTGACATGTTGTTTTGTGTTACATGCAGTTAACTTAATGTTTTATATTTTCTGTCCTGTATGGACAGAAAATAACAAAACTGTAACTCTGTACCCTGCACACAGTGTGTGAAGTAAACAATTATACAAAAGAAGAATTGCATTTTTATTGATGCACCACGGTGATCAGGCTACACTGAACCTTACCTTACCAGTTACAATTTTACATGGCTGTAAAAACCAAGAGCAACATCCCCCAACAACAGGTGTTCAATTTTAGAAGGACTTAAAACAAATGTTCAGAATATCAATGAAAGTTATTATTATTTTCAAGGCTGTTATTTTCCACCACAGCTGCAGCTGTTGAACAGGGATAACCTAATTATACTCTGCTAGGAAGGTCTACAAAACTGTTGGGAAGTTGAACAACATGAACCTATCATTGTCTTGTTTGTTCCAACATAGTTATTTTATGAGACAATGGAAATGTAGGAATAGATGTAGAAATTAATTTGAATGCACAGGATCCATGCAGTTACCCTTTTTTTGCCTGCAGTAGGCCTGCCTATCTATAATGCTATGTTTCTGATACAGTTCTTGCCTGGTGAGTTTGTGTAGATGAACAAATGTCACCGGCACCGCAGAGCATTGGAGACTATACACTGATCAATTCGGGTCAAATGTTCCTCTAGCCTGGGACTAGTTTACAAGTGGATGCCCCATGGTCGGGTGGCTGTAAAAAGGTTCATGTTTTCACTGTTTTTACTGTCCAGAGCTAAAAAGTCTTGGAGCAAGTCATTAGACAATCTTGTTTCGCCAGTGCCTTCTGGTGTATAGTACATTATTCTTTTTCTAAAAGTGATATATTTAATCCCTCCCCTCTTATAGAGAAAATAATGTTAAAGGCCAATGCAAAATAATACTCTCCAGTCCTTTCTGCATTGACATTTTGTAGTGTGTAATGACCGGAGCACCATCCCTCCATTACAGCTTTATGATGATACGTATGTTTATGGTGGTGACTTTGAGTCATTGTTAAGCATAGCAGAGTACTATTCACCAGGAAAACGGCAATATGAATTATGGTTATAGCTGTGCTGAGTATACTGCAGCTGAAGAGAGCTTATTAGAAGAAGAAGAAAAAAACTCAGGTCACAAACTCAGGTTGCCTACAAAGTGGGGCTCATACACAGAATGAGAAATCATGAAAGTGGACCATTTTAAAAAAGAGGAAACAAACCGTGCCAGTGGGAGCAGTAACTCTTCAGAATTTGGTGGCTCAGTGGCTCAAGTTCAGACAGCAACTCTGCAACAGCTTTCTGGTGTACTGTTTTGTGGATTTCTTAAAAATAAATTTGTATTTAATGTGTCTAAGGAAGTCCAGTTGGACATGAAATACAGCAGATACAAATATTATGATTTTGCTCTGTGGAATTAGTGCCCCCAAAACAAACTTATTTTTTATCTAATTTTTATCCCATGATTTTGTAACCCATTTTTCACCCCTGTGTCAATTATCTAATGTGATCCTGGGCTCTGCACACCCTCCGCCAACCTGGGGAGAGCAACGGACTTGAACTCATGCTTCCTTCATGCATGAGTGTCCAAGTCGCTCCTTTACACCTGACAGAGGGGAGTTTCCCTGGTTGGACGTAGCGTGTGGAAGGAACACATTATTCCAACCAGTTCCTTTCCCCTCCATCAGGCGCCCCGGCTGGCCAGGGTGAAGCAGTTTAGAGAATGCAAACTCCACAGAGTCCACACAGAGGGGCCCTTTCGCCAACCCCGCCTCGGGTATGGGCGCTGATGACACAGAGAAGGGGACACGTCGCCAGCACCCACAGCGTTCTGAGCGGGAATCGAAGCTTGTCTGGACTCCAGACAGACACACACACACACACACACACACACACACACACACACACACACACACACACACACACACACACACACACACACACACACACAGACACACACACACACACACACACACACACACACACACACACACACACACACACACACACACACACACAGTGGTTTGTGGGCTAAGGACTGTGCTTAATTAATATGGTAGGTTAGGGACAAATCACATAGAATATCAGCCTGGATGCCGGCATACATACATCAGCACAGATTAGTGCGGAAGTGCGTCAGCAGAGTCAGCAGGTTTCTGGGAGGGAGAAACAGAGCCTTATTTTTCAATGAATCACTGCTTTTGGGGGGTATTTTTTTCAAATGACACCAGATTTCCTTTTGGATGATTAATCACATAGGGGTTCATACACTAAGAAGACAACAGCAGCATTGTGTATTTGTGATTCAGAATAGAAGAGGAGGTAGGAGGCTACAGATTCAGAAGGCTCTTTAGGATTTGAGAAAACCTTACAGATTGTATTCATTATTATTTTCTTTTTTTTACCGCTGATTAATTTGAAAGATTCATGAAATGATTCCTAATTTCTCACTGTCAGCTCAGTGTCCAACAAAAGGACATTCATTTAACATATAAGTAATTACAATGTTACAGATAAACTCTTGGATTGAAATTAAAATAATTATTCAGCATAAGCATAAATAACTAAGAGCTATACAGATTTTGGCGTCAAGGCTCTGTCTCGAATCATTCCCTGTGGCTGTGAGCATGAATATTTATAATAAATAATCAGCCAAATAGATATTACAGGGAATGCAAAAGCATTGAAGGGATCATAGAAACAGAGTCCACCCATCATCAAAGGTAGATGATGGGGACGCAGTGGGAGTGCCAAACATCACAAGGCAAGCACAGCAAGCAGCAGTAGCAGTAGCACAAGAGCAAGATATCAGTGCAGGGAATGAGCAGGTGTAGCAGGAAGGTTTTAACCACTAACCCGTATTGGCCGATTGTAAAAATCTCTTCTAAATCCTAACAGTTTTCTAAAAATCACACCTGTGTTTTATAGTTACTGTTTTGTACTGTGCTCTGTATACTGTATTTTAGTGTACTGTGCTCTCTACTGTACTTTGATGATTTTTGGAAAGAATCTTCGAGAAATTACAGAGTTACAGTGTGGGGTTCCCTGGGGTGTCCGCGGAACATCCAGACCCCCTGGAACGCGGTCAACCTGCCCAGGGGGGGGCGCGAGCCTTCCCGCGTCCGAAACGGTCGAGAAATGACAGTTACCGTGTGGGGGTCCCAGGAACATCCAGACCCCCAAGAACAGGTCCAGTGGGCCGGCCCTGTTCTGGCGAGCCTTCCCATGTCCGAAACGGTCGAGAAATGACAGGTGTTGCAGCTTTCCATGCTTGGACAGACATATACGTACGTACGTAGGGACGGAAAACCCACATTTCTATGTCAGTGGTTCTGAAATTTTTTCATGTGAAGGACCCCCAAAATAATATGTATTTGGCCGCGGACCCCCATCTCAACATATCTTTTGTCCCAGAAGCAAGCTAGGATTTGAGTTAAAGATGAGTTGAGTTAATGAACAACTTAAGAATGTGCCATCCAATTGGGACCCATATTTACCAAACTATTCCAAATGTTCCTCAATATCAGCTTTGTCCCCCAGGCCTAGAAAACGGCAACCATTGTCCCTGTGCCAAAAACTACACGAGCAAAAGTGCCAAAAGATTTTAGACAGATCGCCCTCAGTCCTCTATTAAGCAAATGCATGGAGCGTGTAGTGAGTAAGGAGCTCTCACTGCAAACAGCTAAGTGCATGGACCCCATGCAGTTTGCTTATAGAGCCAGTCGAGGTGTAGAGGACGCCACTCTAACTTTATTGGACAAAATAGTCATTTAGACAAACCCAAAACATACGTCCGTGTCCTTTTAATGGACTTCTCCTCTGCTTTTAATACGGTCTAACCCCATCTTCTCCTAAAACGCCTGTGTGACTTGAACGTCAGTAGCAATCTCATTTTGTGGATTAGGGAGTTCCTGAGAGAGAGACCCCAGCGAGTCTGTATTAATAACACTCTGTCTGACTGCCTTGTCCTAAACACTGGCGTGCCACAGGGGTGCGTTTTATCCCCTTTGTTATTCTCCCTATACACAAATGAGTTGAAATACAACAACAAAGACTTCTCTCTCATAAAGTACGCTGATGACATGGCCCTGGTTGCCTGCCTGCAGGACGTTTCCAGTCCCTCTTACTCCCAGCACATCGACCGTATTGCCACCTGGTTTGACAGCAGCTTCCTTGACCTTAATGTCACTAAGACCAAGGAGCTGTGCTTGGGAAGGGTGTCAAGAGCAGAGGGCTCAGGATCCATCTTTAGGCCTGTTACTATGAGTGGGGAGGAAGTGGAGCAGGTCAGTGACTTTAAATATCTGGGAACGACCATAGACAACCTTTCAGACCTAATGCAGATAACATCTACAAAAAGGCAAGGCAGCGGCTTTATCTTCTCAGGAAACTGAGAAGTTTTAATTTCAGTGAACACACCCTGACCATGGTCTATAGATCACTCACTGAGAGTGTTCTCACTTTTAACATCGTGTCCTGGTTTGGGAATCTTTCAGTTAGAGATAAAAACAAGCTCACCCAGGTAGTCAACCAGGCAAGTAAGTAATGTATAGATGTGTCAGTAATATCACGTTTAACTCCCTTCTATAGCAAATCAAAAATCCTGTGCTACCATTCCAAAGTACAACATTGAAGATGTCACATCAATAAAACCAAACAACAACCTGTGAAATACTACAGTGAGATCAATATCAAATCTACACATGTGTAGCCACTAGCCAGTCAAAGTAATCCCTTACAGAACACAACAAGAACGACTACACTGTCCACATCCTTGTTATCAATTGATGTTGAATATTTAAATGCACTGCCATCTACCAAACGAGATGGTTTCTCTATTTCTCTGTTGTCAGGTCTACTACCGTCACTTAAGATTCACACAGTGTAGTTGGAGCTGTTGCATGATACTACTCTCTAGTGGTCAAAATGAGCAACATTTATAACATAGTTCAAACATAATTGAACACCACACCAGATTCATTAATCATGCCCCATATGTCCCATCTCACCTTCGACGGCCAGGTTATCCCCTTCTCCTCCTCAGTCACAAACTTGGGTGTCAAGTTTGATCCTCACCTGACATTCAACGACCACATAAAGTATCTGTGCAGAACATTCTACCATCTCAAAAACATCTCCAAACTCCGCCACCCAGCCAGATGCAGAGAAGCTCATCCATGCCTTTATCTACTCTAGACTGGACTACTGCAACGCCCTCTTCATTGGGATTCCTGGCAAAAATGTACAGAAGCTGCAGTAGGTACATCCAGAACAGCGCTGCCAGGGTCCTAATGAGAGTCCGCAAATATGACCATATAACACACATCCTCTTCACACTGCACTGGCTCCCCGTTACAGCCAGAATCGACTACAATTGGGTCCTGCTGTTCACTTACAAAACTGCATAAACGGACACGCCCCTCCCTACTTACAGACACTAATCAACCCCCCAAAACAACCTCCACCCGCACCCTCAGATCAGCAAACAAACTCCTACTCCAGGTTCCTACTCCAGGTTCCTGATGTTTTGATGAATTGAACAATTAAGGTGGACCCTGTAATTGTAAACAAGTGTAATGCTTAATTGGGTCGTCCACTCACAGTTAGTCTTTGTATTGAGTTTGTGCTTGAAATGTACTGTAATTCTGCAAACTGTTAATAAATATTTCAATCAATCAATATTTCAAAAGACACCAAACTGCGCACCATATGGGACCGGGCCTTTTGCTCGGCAGCACCACGCCTGTGGAACAGCCTCTCCATGGACCTGAGAGTGCCACAGACTGTGGAATGTTTTAAAACATGTAGGCCTGAAAACCTTCTTGTTTCGGAAGGCCTTTTTGTGTTGAACTGTCGCTTTGCACTGTTTTTTTAACGGCCAAGGCTCCAAGAACCGACAAATGCAGCGAAAATAGGAAAATAGCAATAATACTGAAAAATTACAAGATTTAGGAAAGACCTTAAATCATGTCTCCATCTTCATTCTTCACACTAACTGGTCATAGCCCATCTCCCATGCTCCGGACTCTTCTCTCAGGGTACCTCTTGTCCTGTACTGTACTGTACTGTACTGTACTGTACTGTACTGTACTGTACTGTACTGTACTGTACTGTACTGTACTGTACTGTACTGTACTGTACTGTACTGTACTGTACTGTAGGCCTACTGGCTACTGTACCGCACTGCACTGTACCATACTGTGCCGTATACTGTGCTGTGCTGGCTTAGGGTCGTCGACAGAGTACAGCATCTTGCAATGGGTCTGGTCCACAAGATTCGATACACCACCAAGATACCCATGTACCTGTCTAAATACTTCCTTAATGTAAACGAAGTCCACACCCACAACACCAGAGGGAGTGCAACAAACCATGTACAACCCAGATTCGGCACAAACAAGGGACTAAATTCTTTTCGCTCCTATGCCACCAAAATGTGGAACGCCCTACCAACAGTCATTAAGACATGTGAATCCCTTGACTCCTTCAAAACCGCTCTCAAAGGGCACCTACGGATGGCTGCAATTCGAAACTGGCCTCTGTAAAATCTGAATCCCCCCCACCCCATTTCCCTCACTGTATATTGTATATTTTCCCAGTGCTTGTATATTTTCCCTTTTTTGCTTCCCATATGATGAATTCCTGTTCTGTTCTTTAGCTACATAGAAATGTCTATTTGTATGTCTCTAAATGGTTGTATGTCTTTAAATGTTTTGATGAATTGAACAATGTGGACCCTGTTGTAAACAAGTGTAATGCTTAATTGGGTCGTCCACTCACAGTTGACAGTCTTTGTATTGAGTTTGTGCTTAAAATGTACTGTAAATTCTACAAACTGTTAATAAATATTTCAATCAATCAATCAATGCTGTAGCAGACTGTACTGTACTGTGCAATACTGTACCATATACTGTATTATACTGTGCCGCACTGTAGGCTACCATACTGTGCTGTACTGTACCGTACTGTACTGCTGCGCCCTGTGTGCGTGCGTGCAGTGGAACAGGGTGTGGCCTAAAATGTGATGTAATTTGCATCACTGTGAAATGTTGCGCAATAACATGGTATTTTATGCAAATGCTAACGGTACAGTAATTCTGATAGTAGTACTATTAAGGGCAGTCCATACTCTCTCCGACTACCGAACTTTTCGTCGGAAAGATCAGACTTTAATTTCTTCTCCGAAGTAGAGTTCGGAGAGTCACATCATATGGGAGTGCAGCTTTCAGAACAAAGATTCAGAGGAATGCGTTTCAGAAGTTGCGAGTGACGTCATGTTGTAGTTGTACCGGAGCTTTCCGACGAAAAGTTTGATGGTCGTAGATAGTATGGACTGCCCTTTAGTATTACCTGCACTGTGGTACCAGTATGGTTTAGCAGTAGTATGCTTCTAAACCAGAGTTTTGTTCTAAACTACATTTCCTGGACGCAGGTTGATGACATCACAGGGCAGGAGGGTGGGGGGGTGGGGGCTGTCACTCATGATTCCACGCCCCTCTCGGTTGAGGCCGCACCCCCATGCAAGATCTGAAACTTTTTGGCACCTGAAAGTGAGAAGCGAAAAGAAACACACCTGAAACCAAAAAAATATGATTTAAATCTATAAAAATAAGATCTGAATGGAAAAAGAAATCTGAAACTGAAAAAATATATATATACTCAAAAATCTAAATGTATATTAAAGTAAAAAATTAAACTGAAAAAAACAACTCGAATACATCTTGGTATTTTTCAAGTTCAAGAAAAAAAAAGAGACTTTCAGGTTACATTTTTACTTTTCAACTTCAATTTAATTTCTTTCGATGGAACTGTTTCTGTAAAATGATTTGGCACGGTTCTGGCTACATAATGGGTTGCCCCGTGACAATCCTTTTAAACCTTTAGAATTGCCATGCAGTGCATTGGATTAAAATATAATTTCACAATGCTATTGTGGCTTCCCCTGTGGTCTTAGCTCAGCCTATGGTTGTGTCCCCTTTTGTGCCCATAATATGGAGCTGACTGATTTGT
Organism: Protomyctophum parallelum; assembly: GCF_964188405.1. Classification (NCBI taxonomy): domain Eukaryota; kingdom Metazoa; phylum Chordata; class Actinopteri; order Myctophiformes; family Myctophidae; genus Protomyctophum; species Protomyctophum parallelum. The sequence continues at coordinate 29,397,483 of NC_139701.1, read as the reverse complement.
TGCCATGGAGATTGAGGTTAGACAACACATTCCATATTTGGGTGTAGCTGCATTGGTGGGAACTCCATATCGTTATGGTGTCAGAGTGAGGCATTATAGGATGAAGCCTAAAAGCCAACAGAAATATACTTTGGCAAACATATTTTTGCCCACGAGTGTCGGCAGCTAATCTCGCATATCCTACTGTCATGATCATGACATTTTACATGACGATTAATTGTCACACAAACTTTATACAGTAAAATTTGTGTGACAATTAATCGTATATGCAAGATTAGCTGCCGACACTTGTGGGCAAAAGGTTGATCTGGTAATAAAAAACATCTTCATAAGAAGCAATGGGTCAGATATTGATGAAATTATAACGCAGTGAATATGTTTGCATATTTCTGCACGTGATGTAGCATACTGGGAATAGAGATAACCAATTAGGAATGAAGGAAGACACACAGACTTTGCTTTGGTTGTTGCTCCCTCCTTGTATTTTGTTCATAATTTATTGTGTGCATTAATTGCACTTGATCATTATGTACATCCGGTAAGGGTAAACAGAACGAACAAGAAATCACGCAAACGGAAATGTACATGTTTGAGTAGCTAATACATTTACAGCAGACAAGCAAACACATACAGAAGCTTGTATCCAAAATCTTATCACTTCCTCACATACCACTTTTCAAACAACACACATCCATTGACTAGACTATATAGAGGTTAGCTTTTAAACAGTTGTTTGCAGAATCAGGTAGACAGATATTTCATTAGTGTTATTTATTTCACATAGGTCCTCAGTGTAAATAGAGTACGCACAGTACAGGAGCACTTGCACAATCCCAGTGTCTGGTACGTCACCAAGACAAGCAAGAGGAGAGCTTTAAGCTGGGACTCCGTCTTAGATCAAAGCCCTATGCTTATTCTTGTCCTGTAGTGTAGACCCCTTAAGTATGACCTCTTAAGTATCAGTGCTCTAGAGCAGTCAGAATGTCTTTAGTGTTCAAAGTCCACAGCTCAGTTAAACCCATTGCAGAAGGATGTCTGGGATAGAAAATACCAACGTAGAGAAAACAAAGGATGAATATGATGATGACTGTGATGATGATGATAATAGGACTGAAACTGGATTGGTCTCAATGAAAGAATATCCATCAACCCAAGGCTTAAACAGTTTCCAAAAAGCACTTTGATGAACGGATATGAGATCCCAGGCAGCAGTGTACAAAGGTCATTCAACAGGACTCCAGCATCCTACAAATGAATGATCACATTATCCGCAAAGGTCTAATTGTCAACTATTTAAAGCTTCTAAAACATTTAATGCCTACATTATTTTTCTCCTCCCACAAAGGTACTTTAGCCTGGCCCTGTGGTTGTGAACATGATAATTAATAAAATAAATAAAATAATAATACAAATTGTAACAAGGAATTTTGCAGGATAAAGATAATGGTATACAGTAGTGCAATGATCACTATCATAATTAATTAAATGATATGCAGACATGGGACTAAGACATCCAACCAAGCAGCGATGTCCAGCTGGTTTCTTAATATAACTGTTTTTTAAAAGGACTGAAACGTAGCCAAATAGCTCCAACGTGTGTTATAGTTAATTTAATACAATAGAACATCAACAATATTAATGAGAAACAGGGCCAATGATAACTTGCATGAACTGCTCAATTAAACACAAGTAAATGTAAACAAGTAGATGCTGCCAGTCAAGTACTCAAACAACGTCAACCAAACATTGCATGCCACCATATCCTGCTGTTGCTAGGCCTTTGTTGACTGATAATAGCAGCTGTCGCAATGCATCAGGTCTGGGTGTAATTTAGCCATTCAAATAAAATAAGCAGTAATACACATTCATACACTCACAGGCCTGTTTCCAGACAGTTTTAGTAGACCAAGTTCTGTTTTCAACAATAAAATCAGTCCGTACATGATAGATAGTGCATACTGGAACAGATGATAGGCAGTACAAACTTACATTACTAAAGGATTTCTGAATCTTTTCAAGGGGTTTCACTTAAAGGGATTTGGGTTGTGATGTAACTCCAAATGTGGACAAGAAATTGCCAAGAAATTGCTCCAGTGATTAGAATTTGATAATTCAAAATATGCTCCTCGTTTACTTACATTGTACGCTGAAAAAGCTCTCAAAGTCACTCTTTTAGTACGTAAACAAACTTTTTGAATTGATTCGGACAATAGGCCTATAGATCATCACAAAAACTCATGTGGTTTTATTTTTTTATAAAAATGTTAACTTCCTGTTGATTTTACTATTTGAAGATCTAGATCCGGATCCACGGATCCAGTTCGGGGTTTCTTCCTAATAAAAATGGATAAATAAACAGGAAGTTAACATTTTTAGGATTCTCTATAGTGTCTGAATCAACTTTGTTTGTGTTTATTTACATACTAAAAGAGTGACTTTGAGAGCCGTTTCAGCGTACAATGTAAGTCAATGAGGAGCATATTTTGTCCACATTTACATCATGGCAACGTAATTACAAAACCCAAACCTCTGAAAAAAATGTGGTCTTATACCCTTTAACAAGGGACACTGTGGTAAAACTCTGATCTGTGACAGCTAATATTGGTGTTCTGTCAAATATAGAAAGCCTCAGAGCGGTCTGTTTGCATAATATGACATGATCAGTTGATGTAATGAGTTGATGATGAGCAACACGCCATTTACAGATCTGAATTAGTATGTTAATGATATTATCTGTGTACTTAACCCCCAAAATAGCATCCTATTAGACAGAGGAGAAAATGCATTTTATTTTTTTATTTTCAAATAGGGCTTAAGTGGTTAAGAGCTTTACTTCAAGCATAGGTCAAAGTAGTCATTTTGTGCTTTCGCTAATATAAATAATTAATTAAATAAATAATCAAAATAATCTTGTCCATGATACAGGTATGGGTGAGGCTTCCAGGTGTTTCATGTATTGCATACTGTACTGTATGTGCCATTAAAATAATAAGGATACAGTACAATCCCCAGTTAAGAATGTAACATGGAAGAACACAAAATTACCTTATGCAGCCTTCATCGTGTCAATTTGTGAATACTGACTACCTTATATCCTTACACATCATACTGTACAACTCTCTGAGCCTTTGTCTAATGGAGATCTATGCCAAGTACTCTTGCTTGCCTGCCTATTGCTCAAATATTCTGTAGTGCCACCACACATATTAACATAGTAGCACTTGACACTTTGGTGGCATCATCAAGATTAGACAATACTGTACATCATTATTCACTAATTTCTACTTATTGGTGATCTGTTATGGAAAATAGGGTTGGATTTCTATCAATACCAAATGCAAAATCATCCTGCATCCAGTCTCTCATGTCATTATAGATTAGATACCGTAGTCACCGTTTATGGATAATTACTATACATTGCAGAATGCTAGCGTAACCCCATCCCATAGAGAATCACTGTCACCATTATGCAAAATGTCACCCTGAACTACTGTCACACCATAGTCCACCCTGAGGTATGCCTCAACCTTGAGATTTAATAAATAAATAAAAAAAGATAGGAACTAAATTAGACAATCCAGTGGATGAGTTCTGTACCCAGGACCAGTCTGATGTACACTGCAGCCACCACAGTCTGCCCTGCTCTGGCATGTCTTCAATTTGGAACAGTCTAGTTAATGCATGGGTGTCAACTGTCAAACCCATTTTATAGGTCATATGGGCCGGAATTGATCAAAAATAAGATTTTGATTGCTTTTTGAGATAACCTTTTGCGAACACGAAATGCTGTCATAGAATTCGGTCACAGCACACAATACATAATGGGTATAATATTCTTAGCCTGCTGACATTTGCGTGTCATTTTTTGTAAAATGTGTACAGGAGCTTTCTACCTGCAGTGTCTAAGCATCCAACGGCCTCACATCACACAGTTCTGTCCGCATTGTGCTGTTAATATGCAGACGTCAATGTGGCACGGTACAAGGCCATGCCAATTAAAATATAAATACACTGGCATTGTCAATTTTCAGGCTTTTGCTACATAATGTTGTGGTACCGGCTCCAGAAACTCCTCGTGACGATCACAAATAAATGTTCCCAATTGAGCAATTGAACATTCCCAATGTTGGCGCTTATTGTGAAAGCAATAGATGACTTCACGTTGTCTTATCAGTTAAATATAAAAATGTACTGCAAGGTTCCCGAATCACTTCTTTGGTGCAGTGGTGCACAGAGGTGAGGTGGCATAAGGCTCTCGCACTATGTTTACCTGCTTGCTGCCTCCATTGTTTCTGATGTCAAAGATCATTTTTGCTGGCATGGCAGTGGCAAGGAAGGTTAGAATGGCTGCCAGTCTGCCACACACAGATGGATACTAAATTATCCCCCAAATTATCCTGCGGTCCAGCAGTTTACGGACCAGCAGCAGACCAGCAGTTTGCAGACCCCTGGTTAAATGTGTTCCCGTAAAAGCCCCATAAACGCACATGTCTCATTCACGGACTGACTGAGTCACTAAGTGACAGATGAGGTTACACCATAGGCCTCATGGCCTAAAAACGAACTAGCCAATCGCAGAGTAATCGTCCCTACAAAGCTATGGGATGTACAGTAGTCCCTCCAGAGAATGGGATGTAGTCTAGCCTAATTACATTTGACACTGGGGCTACATGCTGTTGAATACATATCTCTGACCCCATCTTGGATGATTTATTAAACTGGCACGACCAAATCCTAGTTTCCCTACGAGGATAACACGAGCACCTGAACATCACTGACTGATGAAGTTACACTGGCCATGTATCTGTCCGTTTCAAATTAAAAGCCCTGAAGCAGTTCCATCCATACTAGGTTTTGACATAGTCTTGCTTGTATTTTTCTTAATCCTCTTCCATGTGTTAGGCTCTCTAGTGATCTATGACAGAATCAAATGTTTCTCTGTTCTGTGTTTTACATCTAAAGGATATCTCTGCTTGCTTTTACACTAGGCCTATCGGTTTTGTTTTTTGTGTTGGTTTAGGGCTAAGAACACTCAACGTGGAAGGACAGAGTTGTACCAGGTATATACAGTACTAGAAAGGTAACGTAGAGCTACTGTAATCAGTTATGTCACTGTAGGTCAGGATACTGTAATCCTTGAGTCTTCAGTAAGAGTGGAGAGAAGAGAGACGCATGGTTACAGCTGTGAATGCAGCTGATGGGGTGCAGGTGGGATAGATGGAGATGCGTTCAAACAGAAGTGGCTGGGAGTCTGGGTTAGGAGGAGATGGCGGAATTCTTGGGAATGTTTGCTCCTCTTTCACTTTTTTAGTTTTAGTTTTTTGTCTAGTAGAGTGCCTTTTGTCCTTGGCTGTCAAATTCTGACCAGGCATCATTCAGTTCCATGAAAATCATCTTGGCATATTGTTCATAGGGTTTCCCTGTTGCCTGGAAGGAATACGGAAATATACATCAATTAGTATACTCTAGACCAGGGCCCCCCCATTTAATATTAGCACAAAATAGCCAATTTGCTCAGACACATATGACGTAAATTCCCATTCATGGTCAATGGCATTTAATGATTGTGTTAGGACAAAAGTCTACACTATAGCTGAATATAGGAGGGGCTAGCGCCCCTCAAAAACAACCATTCAGACTGCCCGACAAAAGCTGCCGAGTGGCACATTGCAATTCAATGTAGCAATGGCCGTGGCTAGGCTGCATATAAAAGGTCCAGTGTGTAACCTGTTAAGTACTGTAGTATTTGGCTACCTTGAAACCACAACTAGACAAGACAGGTTTTCTCATGTTAAACATCATTTGGAGAAGTTATCCATCGCTATTGTAAAATCTAGGCCAAAACAAAGACAAAAATGTGTAGGCTAGCTGCCACCTACATATTATTATTATTTCAGGTTATTTCAAGAGATTATTTAACTTTTTCCAACTGTCTTTCAATCTGTGTGTGTGTGTGTGTGTGTGTGTGTGTGTGTGTGTGTGTGTCAGAGTACAGTAGACAAGCATCCATATCTTTTTGTTTACTTGTATGCACGTCAATGTGTGTGCATGCGGTGTACCCCCATACAGTACATAATACATTCTAACTAAAAGTATATGAATGTGTGTCTCAGTGTGCAACGTTTCTCACCTTATCTGGGTGGACCACCAGTACAGCTTTGCGATAGACCTTCTTGACCTGTTCTGGAGTGACCAGGTCGGCCATGCCCACAGGCTTCCAACGTGTCTCTCCCTCCCACAGTACCGTATGCATGGTGGACAGCAGGGCACGGATGTTACGCTCCTTCCCATCGATCCATTCAAGTATCTGGGATACACAAACCGAACAGGTTCAGGTTCAGGTTCAGGTTTATTTGTCATATGTATAAATACAATGAAATTATTTTGCTTCAAGCACTCTCAGTCTTGGTCTTGGTTTACACCAGTGTAAACAGGACAAAAACAACAAACAGCTATAGTGCAAAAGAAAGAACACAAAAAACTAAAGAAAGTGCAGAGTAAAGTGCAATACAGTTCAAGGTCAGCTGTTCAGCAGCCTGACTGCCTGGGGGAATAAACTGTTACTGAGACGGGTGGTACGAGATTTGATGCTCTGGTAGCGATGTTTTGGAAGGGAGTAGTTGGAACAGGGTATTTGCGAGATGGCTGGTGTCTTTAATGATGTTATGGAACAGGGGGGTCACAGGGGGTCTGGTACTACATTTAGCAACATGGTTAGCCACTGGTTCTTAATGTGGGGTCCAGGCACTCCCAGGGGTCTTTGAGATAGTTTCAGGAGTTCCCCAACTAAATGATTGATAGTTCAGTCAGTGTGGATATAATATTGTACAATACAACAAAACAATACATAATACAGACAATACAATTACTTAAAATGAAAAACAAACAAAACAAAACAAAAACATACAATACATACATATATAAATACAGTAATAAAATAAGGGCACTTAGAATGGTAACAACAACAGAGTCCTTATGGCCAAACAGCTGCAGAGAATACAATTAGACATTTTCAGTTTCCACCATTAAATAAGATAAATCATTAACCGTAATATATTGGATAAACCGTCCCCATATCTTATCAAACATCTTCTGTTTATTCTTCAAAGTACAAGTGATTCTTTCCAGAGGAAGACACAATGATAACTCCCTAAACCACTGAGCAATACTGGGTTTGCCTATCTTTTTCCACGATAAGGCTATAGCCCTTTTGGCTTGTAGTAAACATAAATCTAGAAATCTTTGTTCGCTACTCTGAATCTTATGGCCAGGTGGGTAAAGACCTAATAGAAACAGTTTAGGGTCAAGCTCAATATCTATCGACAATATCTTCTGAATCTCCCTCCTCACTTCTTCCCAGAATTCTTTCACTCTTGGACATTCCCACCACAGACAATGGAAAAGTGTACCTTTGTCTTTACCACATCTGATACAAGTATCTGGAATATCTGCACTACATTTATTTAATTTCTCTGGAGTGATATAGACCCTCATCAGCCAATTATATTGCAACAGTTTTAACCGAGTGTTACCCGTCTGGGAATGAGCATCCAACAGGCTGAGCTCCACTCTTCCAATGTCAATTCCTCTTGTAGATCAGCCTTCCATGCATTATATTTGGATTCAGAGGATTCAGGAGAGAATTCTACTAACATAGAGTATAAATCAGAAATGATTCCCCTATTAAAGGGGTTTCTGATAAACTATTTTTCTTTTATTGACAGGGGAGGGAGTGTCAAAGAATTCACCTGTTTAACCCCTATAAAGCTTCTGAGTTGTAAATACTTGAAGAAGTGTGTACGGGGTAAATTGTATTTAGCAGCTAGTTCATCAAAAGAGAGTAGATTCCCCCTTTTGTCAAAAACATCCTTCCATTGTTTAATCCCTTGCTTGGCCCATATCTTGAAGCCCCCATCCGCCCTTCCTGGGGTGAAATATTTATTTCCCCAAATTGGGCTGAATCGAAAACTGGGTTGGATATCCAAAAGATAAAGTCTGACATCCTGCCAAACTTTAATCATGTTTTTAAAGGTATATTCAGTGATTTCACTCAAAAAACCGTAGGTTTCGTTTTTGGCCTGGGACCCAGCCTTTCGTCCAATCAGGATAGAGAGTCAAAAACGAAACCTAAGGTTTTTTGACCCCCAGGGGTTAACTGGGGACAGGGAGGAACTCCTTATATGGTCAGCACACTCTATAGTAGGGAGGATTATCACAACAAAACAAAAAAATAAGTGATATTTGAATTAAGTGAAATCACTGAATATACCTTTAACAATAGGATTAGCTGTATATTTTATCAGTTTTTTACTCGAATTAGAGTAAAGATATTCGGGCAGTGGGAGCTTCAAAGAGTATGATTCAATGTTCCTCCATGTGGGGGATCCCTTCTCTGTATAATAGAACATTATAGTTCTCAACTGAGCTGCCCAATAGTACCATAACATATTAGGGCATTTTAGCCCTCCTCTATCATAAGGTAAATATAACAAAGATAAACGGAGCCTGGGGCGTCAGTTATTCCAAATAAAATTACGAAACAACTTTTCCATTTTAGTAAAAAAGCCGTCAGGAGGCGGCAAGGGGATATTCTGAAACAAATACAACAGTTTAGGGAGTGTGTTCATTTTGAGGATATTTATTCTACCTATAAAAGAAATTGGAAGGTTTGACCATCTGTCCAGCGCTTCCGTAATAGACTGATTCTGATTTACCACATCTTCTAGTTTAGGGACAATCTGGATACCTAGATAGGTAAATTTGTCTACAGTTTTAAAGTGTAAAGCGGATTAGCCCTCTCTTTTGGGTTAAGGAGCATTATAGAAGATTTTAAATTGTTAACTTTATATCCGGATATACTGCCAAATTGCTTAATAAGCTCCATAAGCTCTGGTATCGACTGTTCCAGATTTTTTAGAAAAAGAATCACGTCATCAGCATATAACGCAATTTGATGATCAAACCCTCCGATATTTATACCTGTAATTATTGTACTTCCCCTCACTGCTATAGCAAAAGGCTCTATTGCGATTAAAAACAAAAGGGGGGATAAGGGACATCCTTGTCTGCAGCCCCTACCTATCCTTATCTGTTTTGATACAATATTATTGGTGATTACCTCTGCATAAGGGTTGTTGTACAAGAGTTTGACCCATCTACAACATTTCTCTCCAAGGCCAAAACGCTCCAAAAGTTCAAACAAGTAAGGCCTTTCCACCCAATCAAATGCCTTTTCGTCGTCCATGCACTTACAGTATACACCCACCCACATAGTAATGCACATGTGTGTAACCTCTCGAGTGTATACTGCCTGAATTAGCTAGTAAGCTTACACATCATTTATGAACACAAATGGACAATGAATGACAAGTCTGTAACGCCAAGAGTGTATAAACGGAAGAGTGAAATTATCACTGACTTGGGGTCCTTGAAATGAGAATCATTGACTGATTATTTTGAGTATTAAATTATCCTTCAATTAATTTAGTTGTAACCGGTTCCATTTACAGTATCCATGTTGTTTCCATCCATTTTTCTGTATAAAGTAAGTAAAATGAACACTTTTCCAGTGGTCCGGAAACAGATGACAGACAGTGACCAATTTAGCTTCTAAATGCTTTGGATGGCTTTCACTGGTACTGAGGCACTTCTTTCAACCACCTACTTTGAGTCTCTCGGGATCCATCTCTTTGGCCATCTCCTCTTTCCTCATCTCTGCAATAGTCCTGGGTCCTTTTTTCTCCTTGGATCCAGCAAAGCCCTGAGCAGATAGTAGGTCATCAAAGTTGGCTTCAGATGCCCTAGGCTTGGGACCTGGGGGAGAGAGAGAGAGAGAGAGAGAGAGAGAGAGTAAGAGAGAGATACATACTTATTTGTCACACACTATTAATGCTCCCAAAAGTGTATTTGCTGTTTAGTTTTCATGTAGCCTAATGAAGACTTACTGTGGACATGGACACTACAATAATTATTTAATTATGTTTCTTTATTGTTATTTTTTTGTTTCCAGAGAGGCCCCATATCCTCTGTCACCTCCCTCCCTGTCTCTCCCTTTCCCCTCTATCCTTCTCTGCTATCTTTCACCCCACTCTCCGTCCAAATGAATGAATGAATGAATGTGTGTGTCTCTCTCTCTCTCTCTCTCTCTCTCTCTCTCTCTCTCTCTCTCTCTCTCTCTCTCTCTCTCTCTCTCTCTCTCTCTCTCTCTCTCTCTCACTTTACTCACCTGTGCTGGCCTGTGCTTTCACGCCCCCGGGGGAACCGCCTCCCATTGCAGAGAAGCTGACATTGTAGTTAGGTCTGTGCTGGGGCGAGGTGTGGGGCATTGAGTGGCTGGGGCTGGGCTTGGGCTGTGGGGTAGGGCTCTGTGACTGGGCCTGCCATCCACCGGCACCACCAGTACCCGCACCAGCAGCAGCGCCCCCAGGTTGCCAAGAGGGGAAGCCAGTTCCTGTGTGGGACTGCCAACCACCTGCGTGCTGCGGAGAGGGAGGAGGCCGCATCGGTGAGCCCATAGGAGGGAAGGCAGGGGTACTACCAGTAGGGGTGGTGGGCTTGCTGGAGAATCCAGAACCTCCTACGGGAGGAAAACATGAAGGAAGAGGGGTTTTTACAAAGGCAGTGAGAATAAAAAAGAGAAATCAAATGTTTTGACAATCCTAGACTACCAATCTTTTACCAATATTTTGTTAAAATCAACAAATATATATACTTTGGGGGAAAACATTTGAAAATGTCCACCCATAAATTACATTGAAACTTTAAATTGGTTAAAATCTGGCACACATTGACTGCATATTTCCATATGACTGACCGGTAAGGCTGCCCCCCAGGTTGCCTAAGTCCGCGAAAGGATCCAGAGTGTTGGGCTTGGTCTGGTGGGTGGGGGTGCTGTGGACCGAACTGGTGGGACTGGTGGTCGCTGACCGACTAATACCACAACCTCCTCCTGAAACAGGTGCTATAATATACAGAGAAATGTCAAGTGGAGTCGCTCACTGCCCAAATGAAAGCCTCACACTGTGTTATAAAATACGTTTTAATTAGGGTGTTTGAGTCTGACACCTAGTAGAATGAGATAAACATGAGGTCTATACAGACCACTAGAGGGCATTGTTTGACTTATAAACAATGCACGAGTGGGATACTGCCACACTGTGTGTGTGTGTGTGTGTGTGTGTGTGTGTGTGTGTGTGTGTGTGTGTGTGTGTGTGTGTGTGTGTGTGTGTGTGTGTGTGTGTGTGTGCGCGCGCTTGCTTGCGTGTTATACCAGCGGATGTGGTAACAGGTCTGTTCCAGTCCCAACCCCCCATGGCATTCTGCTGCTGGATGTTGACTGTGGGGGGAACGGGAGAGCTCCGACCTGTCAGAGCACAGAAAGGTTAGACCTCACAGCTGGGATGGGAGTCAGGTCATGCAACTCTCGATATAGGGGCCCTATATTTTGACAATAACATGTAGTGTTGTCAGCCTACAACTGACATAGTAGCTTAGTCCATGGTTTAGTCAAAAATCACACATGTGTGAAGTGAGGGGCGCTCTTATCATTGTACATCATCATGACGTAAAATAGCCTATGCCTATATGCTCAGACACTATGACGTCAATTTCAATAGGCTACTGATAATTAGCCCTTCACTAAGTCCCTCCCCAACCCACCCTTGTCCAATAGGCACGTTAGCAGCAAAGAAAGCTTGACCTGCATAGCAACCGTTGTTAAACTATTTGGATTGGCATTGGACAATCGCTTTTTGGGGTGGGATTTAGTGAAGGGCTAATTGAAGTAATACTAGCCAGATAGGCTCCCATGTAGCTCCTGTGTATCATAATGCACCATGCATTGCCCACCATACAGAAACATTGCTAGAACATCAGTCATTCCGAAGCATGCAAGTGTCTGAGTGAGCAAAAGATAAATGAATGCACCAATAAAAGCGTGCGCACACCATATCTGAATTGTGTGCATGCATGTGTGTTTGCACGTATAAATGAATGTGTTCGTGTGTGCATTGTATGTACAGGTGTGCAGAGCAGCTTTGCGGTATCATGCCTCTAAACACCCAGAGGAGCCAGTCAGTGCAGTGAGAGCGGGTACAGGTGTGCAGACTAGAGCAGCTTTGCGGTAGCATGCCTTACCCATGCCTGTAGGCTGCAGAGTGGGAGATGGAGAGCGAGCATGCAGGAAGGGGTCTGGCTGCCCCACATTACCTGGTCCAAGAAATGAAGACCTCAGATCCTGAGGTTTAGGCATTGGACCTGCCCCGAAGGGATCCAATGCTGAGGGAAACAAATGTTCGTTGTTACTTGATAAATTACCATTTGAAAGTTATTTCAAATGTGTGTGGTTTTTTTGCTATTAAGGTAAGGCATTTTTTAAGATTGTTTTCCTTTCTTTTTTTTTGATTAGATGGTAGAGTGATGAACTGCAACATATGTCACACAACCAGAGACATCCAAGGACATTGTAGCACTAGTTATGTATGATCAACACAGTGGAATTTGGCTTATTAGATTACAGTACAGTAAACTACTGTACTTATTTGTTATTTATGGATCATCTTCCAGGAAGCATTAAAGTGCTCGATAGATTAATTGGCGTCTGATTATTAGACTTGAGATAAATAAAGAACGAACACCTGCATGAATTAAATAAAGCTGTTGGCCTACCCTGTCTATTTCTCCTCTCACCTCACTTGCCTTTCTTGCCCGCCTCACGCACATATCGCAACTGCTGTAGATTAGGCTAAAGTTAGCCTACTTTAGCCTAATCTACATCAGTTGCCCACGTTGGGAGCTCTTGACTCTCCGCAGCTACAGTTCACTCTGCACAGGCATCTCCTCGCATGTATGCTCATGCAAAACACTGTTTAAATGGCTTAAGCATCTAACTTGCAACATTGTTTTTAATCTGCGATTTTAATTGCTTGCACACTTGGAAATATCCTACCAATTTCATATAGCTATAGCCTATGACATGCCTTTACAAAATATATTTTTTAACTATATTATTAACTATATTAGTTTTAAACATATGAAAACATATGCCTGTGACAGCCTGTTCAGACAATGCTGCTCCGCTTGTGTAGGACAGAAAAACAGGTGCGGACAAAGCCTATGACAGCTCCCGACCTGACATGATTTTTGTCCTGGCGCACGTTCAAGTTCAAGGTTTTGCGGAAATGTTAAATGCCGATAATTCCGGCGTGCACCCATATTTTGGCGTACGCCGCGTTGATAAATGAGGGCCTGTGTTCTTGGACAGGTCGTTTAAAGAATACTGCACTTGGCCAGTGTAGTTTAAAGACTGGAACTTTAACACAGGGACCTCACCTGGCGGGGCAGGGGAGGGGCAGGGTGAGGCAGTGTTAGGGACAACTTTGTGTGGTGTGGACTGGGTAGAGGAGGCTCCACTGGTTTGCTGAGGGGGAGCCCCAAACAAGTCGCCCAGGAGGTCTGTGGTCATGGGTGCAGTAGAGGGGGGCTGGGGGGGGTTCATCCCATCCCCACCGAGGCCCAGGAGGTCCACTTCCTCTGCAGGCGGGGGTGCAGCGGGCACATGGGCAGGGGGCTCTGGTCTCGGGGGGGCTGTGCTGGTGTTGCTCTGCTGACTGGAGAGAGAGAGCATCTCATCGTCGGAGGGCTCACTCTCCTCACCATGGCCTCTCCCTTCCAGTCCGCCAGCCTTACTGGGCTCTGTAGGGCACAGACACAGAATGAGAACGAGAGGGACGACAGATGGAAGCAGAAAGGCAGAAAAGAACAGGACAGAGCCTCAAAAGATGAGTGCAGGAGAGAGAGAGAGAGAGAGAGAGAGAGAGAGAGAGAGAGAGGAAATTAGTTAGAAGGCATAGAGAAATATAAGATGGATAAGGAGAAATAGGAGGGATGCAGGAAAGCGGCTATATTTAGCTACAAACAACAACATGAACAACATTTGTCTCCTGATGCTCTGTTCCGTACTGTAAATGCATTCTACAGAAGCGCTAACCACTAGACTACAGGTACATGACAGCTGGCGTAGGGTTTAGCATCTGTGCTAATAGCTAAAGGGCAAAAACTAGGAACCTGATGAAACGGATTGCAACAATTCAACCAGTAAAAAATGTAGACATCCTAGTAAATACTACACAAAAAGGGAGCTACTCAGTAATTCAGGTAATTGGCAAATATTAACCTGCTGATATATTTCACTTTGGTAGAACAATTTAAAATGTCCCGACTGACATTTAGGCTGAAAAAATAAAATTGTGTGTTTACTTGGCAGTATTATTGGGTTGGTAACACTTTATATTAAGGTCACCTTTATAATGCATTATACGTAAGCTCATTTATAATGCATTATAATGTGCGTATAAGGCATTATAACACTCGTTATAAATGTTTGTAATCATGTAACAACTTATAACCACGTTTATAACATATTATAAGTGCTGGTCATAATGCATTATTATGCTCAGTGGAACAGCACATTATAACTATTATAACTTAGGTGGTTATAAGGGCACATAGAGAAGTGCTGTAATGTCTAACATGGTTATAAGTTGTTATACATGATTATAAACATTTATAACAAGTGTTATAATCCCTTATAAGCACATTATAATGGATTATAAATGTGCTATAATGCATTATAAAGACGACCTTAATATAAAGTGTTACAGAATTGGGTAGTCACATTTTCCTCCCAAATTGAAATATCACTAACAGGGCCAAGGCTGACTCAGTTACAATTCAATTAGTTTAAAATGCTCAGGATAACCATAATCTTGAGTTATTTTAAAGGGTAAAAGCATAAAATTCGCTCTTGAGCGACCATTAATGAAGGCATGGCACTATACACTTGCACAACAAACCTCTTTTCAGTATTTCAGTGTTTAATATTACTGACTGAATTGAAAATGATTCAAACCCAGCCCTGGTGCTGCCAACTACAGTTCTCTAGTCTCCTCTACTGTCTTACCCTCGAGGTCCAACCCCTCCATCTCATCTTGCAGAGAAAGAAATGAAAGTCCATTAGGTGTTGTTTGTGTACATTTCAGTGTGTGAGTTTGACTGTCTTCTTGTGTGTACACAGTAAAATCCTCTGTGTTCATTCAACTACTTAAGCTCTGTACTTCATTGTGTGGCGATTAGCAAAAATAGCCAATCTACAAGCTCACAACGCATCGCATTGCCGTGCGTTGTCTGTCAACTTGTAGATTGGCTATTTTGAGCTTGTAGGTCAGTGCGTGTACAGTAGGTGCGTGCGTGTGTCTTCAGTACCAGCAACGGCCAGTGCGTCCTGGTGCTCCTGGTGGCAGGAGAAGAGGACAGTGGGGTTGAGGTCTTTGCAGGGGAACTGCTCCCACGGCGGGGTCAAGTCTTTCTGCTTGTCCACCGCTTCCACCTCTATGTCCAGCAGTACATGAAACAGCTGGGGATACTTCTCTGGAGAGTCACACGCATCCAGCTCTGGCCTGGAGACAGAGTTGACCCATTAGGTTAGGAACTGAGGCCGATTCGACAAATGCCTTCTATTATCAAAAATTTTCAAAAATAGCAGATGTACAAGATGAGTGAGTGAGTGAGTGAGTGAGTGAGTGAGTGAGTGAGTGAGTGATGTATAATATTGTTACAATCGGGCATAAACATTCTGCATATTTATGTGAACATTCTGCATATTTACTTAAAGATGGAGTGCCACAATTTTTGTATTTTTCCAGTTTTTCACGTGTCTATGAGGTAACAGTACTTCATTAGACACCCTGGAGTCGTTTGTATGTGCAATTGTGTATTAACTTTGTATTTAGGGTTTCTTCCTGGAAGCTGAACCCTTGACCAATGAAATAAACAGTAATATATCGCATCAGCCCCTCCCCTAACCCCTCCCCCTTTATCATACAACTACAGTTGTGGGTGTGGCTTCAGTTCAGGTGGATCACCACCCATCACCACCCACCAGGCAAACCAGGCATACATAAAGGGGAGGCGTCCAAAGGCGTCATGTGGCACTGAATGAGTTGAACTGGTGGGCGTGTCCACATAAAAGCATGATTTTAACAAATACTGTACACTTTTTGGAAAAAAAGTTCTCCTTATATTATAATAATACCTGATGATCATGTTTTAGGGTGGAAAAAAAACGTGGCACTCCATCTTTAAGCTCACATTGTGATTTGATGTGCTGGGAGCTTGTGCATCAGCTACTGTATGTTCACTCTTTTAGAAACATTTTGTGTAAATGCACATCAAGTGTAAATTAAAGTGGTGTGAAAGTGTCTCCTGAAATGTGGAAACGTCTGACGAATGTATCAATATAATAATAACCCACATGCGAAACGTGAAATAAATAATGAGTTTCAATGGGACAATTTCATCAGCTGCAATGAAACAAGGTGATATGACAGATCACATTTTGGGAATCAAGCTCGTATATAAAAATAGAGGTGCTTACTTGTTAAATTTTAAGACGGTGGTCCCTGGAGCAATGAAGCCTGTGTGGAACTGAATCTGGAACATCTGGGTGTTGGACACCTGGCATTACAAGAACAACACCAGGTTAACTTGGGCGTTGGCAAAAAACAAGACACGGTCACGTTGTGAGTGCAAAGGACTCAGTGGACTGATGTGTCACCACTGCAATGCTAATGTAACTTGCCTGTGCCATTCACCCTAGAACACTAAACCCAACTTTTTACACACCATCACTAAACCCTGGTTTTACCTGATACAAATCATGTATCAGGGAAAACCCGGGTTATTCCTTAAGAAAAATTAGCTGGGAACTTCTTCTTTGGTCCACCCGTTCCTGGGACATGAGAGAATGGTCCAGTGATAAAAGACCATTGTGGGAGTATGGGATTTTTCTCACTAAACATGGGTGAAATTCACTTGCACACCTGCCTGTAGAAAAGAACAGGGATGTAGGCAGGGAAACAAACCTACTTTATATGACGTCACTGAGCATAATGCTTTAACGTATGGTTTTTTGATTGCCTCTTCTGCTTCCTTATTATACACACAGTTCCATTCATTGTAGTGTAACACACAGACCATTTTTTATATGAACCTGACATATTCTGACATCTGCGCATGTCATATACAAACGGTAATATGCAGACAGAAATAGGTGAACATTGGGTGAAAATAGCAAATCTACAACCTCAAATGTGTGACACTGTGAGCCTGTAGATAGGCTAGTTTTGGTATTTCACATACAGTACTTATGCAGTGCAAAGACTGGCTGAAATGAATGAGTATATCTGTAGTCATAATGTAGCAGCACTGTCGCTACGTATACGCACAATACTCACTACGAGTAGGGCAACACGCTGAGGGTGTCACATTATGTCTGTTACTTTTACTGTGTAGTGATGTCCTAGTGATTCCTGTTTTTCCTAGTTACTGTTTCCTGTGTTGTCTCACCTCCCTGTGATTGCTAGACTTCTCCACCTGTGTCCTGTTTAGTCTCAGCCAATGATATGTTGATTGTAGTTATGTTGCACCTGTGTCTAGTTAGTCTTTGTGTATTTAAACCACCCTGTGTCCAGTCTTCCCTTGCCAGATTATAGTCAATGTTACTGTGTTTCCTGATGTCTGAAACATAATTCATGAATACACTGGCATACTAACCAATTTTATCCAATAATGTGGTGACTGACAGGCAACTGTCAACAACTGATTAACACTAGATGGCAGTGTTACATTCTAGAATGTCAAACAAAGATGTTGGGCACAGCTTTGCAAATTGATGCAAAAATACAAGCGTTTTTAAATGTTTGTTTACAAACATAAACAAACGTTTATTTGACCAACTTGTCGCATCTATTTAAACGTATTTCAGTCAGTGATCCGCCCCATCGCTGTGTTTGGCTGAGGAAGCACCCAGATCCTGTTTTACTAAGAAATACTTTTCTTGTGACCACTGCACTCTTGACTTCTGGTGCGATATCCACTCAAAATAACATCATGAAAAACAAAGGTACTGGATTGCACACAGTGGCAAGAGTAAATTTACTTTTGCTATTTTTTACATGATAACTGAGAGACAGACTTGTCTTCATCAGTTTCAAAATAATTGAAATTTACTCTTGCCATTGTGTGCAATCCAGTAGGCTATCTTTGTTTTCCACTAGGAAATACGTCACGATAACGGTCACAAAAAGCCGCTCCAGCTGGTCTTTAAAAACAAAATGAAACAATGTCATAGTGTAGCAGCACACACAGAGGCAGTACAACTCTGTGTGGGGTTTTCAGTACCTTGGCCTGTAGACGTCCCCCGATGGTGGACCTCATATGAGAGACGGACACCACCACATCCCCATGGACACTCACACCCAGAGGGAACACCACCTTCCCCTCCTGGACCCTGTGCTCCCTGGGGAGGCCATTAGAGACAGAGGATGACAACATGGCACAAGAGAAGAGGAGAACAGTAAATAAGAGAAGAGGAGTACAGTAAATGAGTACATGGCACAAGAGAAGAGAAGAACAGTAAAGTGGTACATGACTATTATTATGGGATGAGAGACAAAGGAGAGCATGGGGGATATAACCCATTAAGATATTCAGGCTTTGTCTGTTTTCTGAAAAACGTAGGTTGTTATATTAGAGGTTCTCAAACTTTTTCACGTCAAGGACCCCAAAAAGTATATGTATTTGGCCGCAGATCCCCCATCTCAAAATATTTTGTTCCTGGGACACCCCAGAAAAAAAAACACCTATTCAAAGATTTGCACACATTTTCACAATTCAAAAATAGCAGATCTACAAGCTCCTACCGCATCCTCTCGTAGTCCTGCGCAGTGGTGAAGATCTTGGTCTCGCCGATGAGGACGTCACAGAAGGGACGACAGCCGCTGCGCTGTTTGTTGAAGCAGGGGACGGGGGTTATGGTCAGGGTCTTTATCACCAAGGGCTTGGAGTGGGGCAGACTGGGCTTCTCTGACACCATGCTACACACATATCCTATGTACCTGCATGGGAACACAGAAAGGGATGCTTGATGCCATAGCATAGGGGCCCTTGACTTGTTTGCATTGTACTGTGTACTGCTTGAAAGTTGAAACATGTCATCGTGTTCTCAAATAACACTAAGAAATATGCCATGACCCATTGTGACTTATTAGCCTCCTGACTCTAAAACGATATATAATCTATAATCATTATTGCTGTCTACAGTATAGGCTACCATGAATTGCAGTAGAATTTTATACTGCTTACAAGTTTCTCCCACATGGAAAAACTAAACATATTCCTATATCAACCTAAGAAGAATGCTACCCTGAGCAGGGACGGATTAACCCCCCGAGGGCCCCTGGGCCGGTAATTTTTGCAGGGCCCCCATAGCGCGCGTGCGGGCAAAATGTTGGTGTTTTTCCGTGTTTTTATCATCTTTTTGACCTAAATTTAACAAAATCAATGGCCAATGAAGGGCCCCAGGAGCCCTTTTCAGGGCGTCAAACCTAGTACCTTACGGTCCAATTTCCCTGAAGGGCCCCTGAGAGCCAAGGGCCCCTGGGCCACGGCCCCACTGGCCCAATGGCTAATTTGTCCCTGACCCTGAGGGACATAATAGGCTTCTGTTCTGGGCTTCAGGCATGACTACTCTGTACATTCATTCCCCCTTTGATTGTTTTGCTGAGGCTGATAGGGACTGAAGTGCAGGCATACTGATTGACTACTATGCATGCTTGACACGTTTTCAATATCATCGCTATTGGCAAATCGGGCAAATTTATGACCATTATAAATCTTGATGCACACTGCACACAACATGTTTGATGACAGAAAAACAGGCTCATATAAGGCTGCTAAAGAAGGGCCAAAGGATGCTGGTAATTGACCACAGAGGGGGTTGAAAGATGGACATTATCTGATTTTCCGATCTCAGTGCTTCACTCACAAAATGTTTCTTGGCACGGCGATGCTAAACAGCGAAACTCTCTAATGACGTCAATACAAATGAGTAGCACCCCAAGGGCAGCCCACCCAACCGTCACATATAGACAGGGTTTGATTTGTGAAGCAGAGGGTGAGGCATTTTACTTTCATATCAAAAATTTAAAAAACACACACGCGCACGCACGCACGCACGCACGCAAGCACGCACGCACGCGCACACAACACACAACACACAACACACAACACACACACACACACACACAACACACACACACACACACACACACCCTCCCTCTCACTTTGAGGGATACTGACCTGCGGTGTGAGGGCCAGAGACCGGAGCCTGGTCTCTTGGCGCTGAGAAGCTGCATTGCGGGCACTGGGTTGGTGAAGAGGTGGCAGAAGCAGAACATGGCACACACCAACACACCCGAGGGAGCACGGCCGTCCTGTTGAAACAACGCAGAGGACATTTCACCTTTCACAATCTTGGAAACTAACCAAGTAATCCCCCATACTGTTTAACCCTGTAGTCAGGGCACTAGGGACAGCAACGACTGTTTTTAGGACGGCTCCACAAGGCAGAAGTACGGGAGCTGTGACGCAATTGCCGTAGCTGTCAAAATCGTTAAGCAAACAGCCGTCTGCGACGGCGACATTGGGTCACATGGTGACGTGTCTATGCAGCATGTGTCAAACTTTTCTTTTTAAACACCATGTCGTGCATCAGCTAATTTGCCGATATTGCTTAATTGTCTCCACCAGGCCGAAGGCATGTGGGGAGAGTATGTTTTGCACTTCGTCCGTCCGTGTGTCCGTGTGTCCGTGTGTCCGTGTGTCCGTGTGTCCGTGAACAGCTAATCTCGGCCACCGTTAACCCGGTCGATGCCAAATTTTGCACACACACTCCCTGGATGCCAACGATGAACCTCTGCCCCAAACTTTCCAGAACGGCCTGTTATAGCGCCACCAGGAGGCCGCTTTGTGCAAAACAAGTTTTTTCACAGTACACCTACAGATTTTGTCCAAACATCACGCAAATTAGTACACAGTCTCTCTAGAGCCATTCAACGAAACGGGTCTTTCAGATTTCTCAGACTCCATCCTGATTGGTTAAGATTGGCTTCCAAAGTTCACAGGACTGCTCAGTTTCAAACAAAATGCTGCAAATCATGAACACATCGCGTGATTTCCGTGAAATTGTGCACGCACATTCCCACTAGGCCGAGGACGAAATGCCACATGAACAATTTCAACTCAGCCTCAAGGTGGCGCTATAACTGGCCAAAAAGTGTTTTTACCTCTAACTGCACGGATCTGTGGATAACCTGGTGGAGACCTGTGCCCAGAAGGGCACTTTTTCTAGTTCTTACATGCGCTGGACATGATCAGCAGTGGAAAGAGGAAGGTGCTGGAGCAATCTGTGTCATTCTAAAGCCGTTTTAATAAACATGGTTAATAGAGCACCGAAGTCTGACGTCACTTTCAGTAGAGGGCGCCAATACACAGGTTCATGTATTTTTTATTTGCATTGTAATTCCCATAGGGCGATTGTAGGTCGCTTCATATAAGAACTGTGTTTGAAAAATAATCCGACCAACCCGGCCTTTCTGTCAGGGGAGTAGCTGTGCGTCGTTAATGATGTCCATTCATATTTGATACAGCCAGTTTCTGGAGAAAATGGAATTAATGTGGCCGCAAAAGCCTTGAAACTACATATGAAGGCAATCTCGCTGCTTATATACGTCACGCCCAGCTGTCAACACATTGCATTCCTGAGATTCCTCGTTGACGTAAACTCAGCTGGTGGTGACTCGACTCGTACTAACCACGAAAATATCAATAAAATAAAAAATAAAAAATAATGTAATTAACATTCAGTTTCTGTTGTGCGACGGGCAGATGCAGCCATCCGCCTACCCGGAAATGTAGTCTCTGGGTTGTTTGACTCGATTCTAACGCTTATTTTGTTACTCTTTGGGTATATTTGTACATTTCCACCTTCAGTCGATGCTTCATATCCATATGAGTGAAAAGGCCGGGATGATCGGTTTATTTTTCAAACGCAGTTCTTATAGGGATTTTAATGCAAATAAAAAATACATGAACCTGGGGACTGACGCCCTCTACCGACAGTGACGTCAGGACTTCGGTGCGCTATATGACATATGGTATTAGTGTTATTTCTTCATTCAGAGCATGCCAACACATTACACAGCATAAGAGAGGTGATGGAGCAATCGGTGTAAATGTATGACAGCTATAATTTCAATAAACATGGTTATAACATGACGTTGTAGACACTACGTGGAAGTGTAGGTTCCGTTCTGCTGTAGTAGAAAGGGCTGCCACGGAGAGCAGGTTTATGTATCGAGCACTGATTCATTTCCGGTTGCTGGAGCCGACTGCCATAGCCGTCGTTGCTTAAAGTCGCTATTGTTTCTCATACATTTCTGATTCATATTTTTAGCTTTCCTACAAATTGTCTTTTATTTTCTTTAAAAAAACATTTTATTTTCTTGGTCAAAAGAAAAAGAAAAACGTTCCAGAAATTAAAAACCACACTTGTGTGAAGTGGTGCACTCATCATCATGCATCATTCAGCATACATCACATTCCATGCTCAGCCGATCACATTCCGTGCTCATACACACAAACACACAAGTTGTGCATAGGAGTGGCTACTAGCTAGTGCCCCTAAAGAATAGTGGAAATAGCTAATCTAAAAGCGCATAACCTGTTGCGATGCGTTATGTTGTTAACGTGTAGATCTGACTGTCCAGTGGGCAGTGTTAATACATGACAGTGGTCATGATATAATTATTGGGAAATAATATCTAAAATAACTTGTACCACTGCAAGCTTTCATTGGACAGCAAACAGACATTTAACTTCATGAAGCCTAGTATTCCTGTTGTGGGCATGTCATAACAGCCAAACATTTATGTGTTTGCTGGTATAGGGTTTAAAAGTGGTTAAATGTGTTCCTTCCTAGTAAGCTTGGGAAATAAAGGGAGTATAAAGAGCTGAGCTGTCACTGCTCATACTAAAACGATACTGTCAATGCTTTGTTTGGTAAATATAGGTATCCACATTGTTATAAATAGATCAAGGCTTAGGTTTGTTTGAGGTTCAAGCCAGGAAGAAGAAGGGGAGAAAAACATATAAAAATCAAATATCTCTTTGTACAGAGATATTTTTTATAAATCCTGTTTTAGTAACTGAATTGTTACATGCCAGAGATCATGCCAGTTAGATTGGATTGCCTTTCCAAAGCACAAAGAAACCACAGAACAAGCCCACTCGACTGTACAGTGTTATTGTCACAGAATTAGAATTGGACGACAGGGTCATTTCAGTGAAAGGCCTTCATTTGTTATTTTCCTGTCTATTCTAAAATCTGTCTATTTATCTATCCATCAAATCCAAAGTCTTTGACCGTGCTGTGACACCATGAATCACATGCTAGTTTTCAGCATTTTGATTATCTTTATTTTTTATTTGATTATCTTTATTTTGAACCTTCAGGTAAAACAGTAAAATAAAATAATAATAATAAAAAAGGACCACAATGCATGTATATTTCTTTTTTGAATGAAATAAGAAAATTATAATGACAACAATGTGATCATTGATCTTCCACCTGAAGTTAAAAAAGGAGTAGGAAGAAGTAAAAACTGGTGGTTTAATAGGAAGGGATCACTAAGGACACATTAGTCCGACAACGTGGCTTTGCGTGCGGTTAGGGTTAGGGTAGAAAGACATCCAAAGCTAACATACAGCACTGTATAAATTACTTTATTTTAGTTTGTCATGGGTGATTCATTCTCCTTTGAATAAAGAGAGCATCTATGTCTGTCTGACTGACTGGCTGAGTCCCAGCAGAACGCAGGGTGACAGCAGGCAGAATGGAAACTAAAGGGATCTGTACTTGGTCCCCTCCTTTTCTCACTGTACACTAAATCCCTTGGCACTATCATCTCGGCTCACAATATATCCTATCACTGCTACGCCGATGACACACAACTGTTCCTATCCTTCCCCCCCTCTGCCACTCAGGTGGAAGAGCGCATCACTGCATGCCTGGCTGACATATCACAGTGGATGTCCTCCAACCACCTCAAGCTGAACCCAGACAAGACTGAGCTTCTCTTCTTCCCAGCTAAGTCCTGCCCTATGCAGGAGCTAACTATTTCCGTAGACAACGCCCTGGTAACGTCTGTCCCAACAGCCAGGAATCTTGGTGTTGTCCTGGACAGTCAGCTCTCGTTCAAAGCTCACATCACAGCTGTCACTCGATCATGTAGGTTCACACTCTATAACATACGACGAATTAGACCGTTCCTCACCCAGGAATCAGCCCAGCTCCTAATCCAGACAACAGTCTTGTCAAAACTCGACTATTGTAACTCCCTCCTTACTGGCCTACCAGCATGTGCACTTAAGCCTCTCCAGCTGATCCAAAATGCAGCAGCTCGCTTGGTCTTCAACCAGCCAAAATTCTCACATGTCTCCCCCCTGCTCCGCTCCCTCCACTGGCTCCCGGTCGCTGCCCGCACAGAATACAAAACTCTGATGCTGGCATTCAAAGCAACCAAAGGTATGGCTCCCCCATATCTTACAAGTATGATTGAACCCTACAAACCCTCCCGCGCACTCAGATCAGCCAACGCAGGGAAACTGGAAGTACCCTCACTAAAAACGCCGGGACAACGCTCCACACGTCCCAAACTCTTCTCCCTTCTGGCTCCAAAACTGTGGAATGCACTTCCCATTGCAGTCAGAACTGCAGCATCACTCCCAATCTTCCGCCGTAGCCTGAAAACCCACCTTTTCAGACTCCATCATGGCCCATAGCACTTACCCTAACCCCTTAGATAGAATTTCTGTTGGCTTAGATAGCATTTGACTTGGACTTATAGCATGTTATGTAGACAGCACTATAATTGTATTGTATATAGTCATAGCACGCCATAGTACATATGTATAGCATAGTAGTGAATATGTATAGTTTATTATGTATAGTGTATGTATAGTTTCATCATATAGATATTCCACTGTTACCTTCTTAGCTTACGCATGTTTCATGATAAATGCTTTTATGTGATGTATTCCCATGCTTTTGTTCTTGCCTAAATGTAAGTCGCTCTGGATTAAGAGCGTCTGCTAAATGCCTAAATTGTAAATTGTAATTGTAAAGCTCAGCAGAAACAATGGGCAAAACGTAACTGCTCCAGGCTGTGTTTTACTTGGAATCAAGGCAGGCCAAAAATCCAAATCCAAGGGGTGACCACAGAGAGAAGTTGGAGTGGATAGCGGGAAGAAAAGAGCAAAAACTATGGTTTACCCCTTCCTTGTACTGTCTATGCACCGTTACTGCTCTTGATGCTTACAATTAAGGCCATTGATGGTTCAGTGAGTCATTCGTGAGACGCGTCAAGTAGCTATGCTTCACAAGTCAACACACACACAGTAAAATCACTAGTTATGCTCGTCATTTTTGTGGTGTAATACAACGTTTCTCAAATTCATTACCAATTCAAGAAACTCCTTTTACACAATCTCCAAAGAGTCCAAACAGCTACAGTATACGCTTGGGCTGAGGATAATGGAAGCGTTATGTTGTTAATTTGATAATTATGTTATGTTGATAATTTAAAGTTAAACCATTGCTTCACTAGAAAGGTTTTGAAATACAGCCAATGTAGAATACAGCATAATGCTGTATGGCTGAGAGTGAAGGCTTGGCATTATCATCACTAAAATTCACTTTTTTTTTTACAACCATGTCGCTCTTTGAATCTGTTTCACAGTGAAGTTAGTGTATAAATCAGTATAAAAATAAAGGTTGAATCGCCTCTTACCGAGCAGGTGATTACACACACATTCTTGGGATTCTGCTTGAGCCAGTTGTGCATGTTCTTGCACACAGCAAACAGATTGTGGAGTCCGGGAGCCTGGCGGGATGGCCAGTTACACTCTGACACCTGGGAAGGGGGGAGAGACAAGGTAAGGTGAGATGGGCATTATCTAAACAGTTTTGTACTTAGAGGGGAAACGAAGGGTACAACAACACCAGACATTCACACATGGGGTTGGGGGGGGATCGAAATCCATGCCTCTGTTTTTATCGCTGTTTCTGGTCAGTCTAAATGAAATGCATGCATTTCCTTTTAGTAAATGTAGACTGTCTGATATGTTTTCTTTTTTATACTATCATAATGTATTACATTTAATAATTAAAATGCGTATCTTAACCGCATCACCACATCACGCATCATACCTGGTGACATCCATATTATGGGACAACTTGAACAAAAACAGCAGATCTATGATCTATAGGCTACATCACCTAATTTATTTGCCCCTTTTTTACAATTGGGAACACCACATACAGTGACAGTACAGTAGCACCAGTACAGTATAGCACTGCTGTACATAATTATGTTAGAAGATGGCTATGCAGTGACGAATATAATAGTATACAAATCAATTTGTTTGAATTGCAACCTGACGAATGAGTATCCAGATATTCGGATATTTGAGGCAGGCCGCATCTTCATATCAAACACGTCACAGAGGCCTCTATTCTGGGGATACATTCGTTGCTGTCCGGAAGGAAACCTCATAACTCCATTTTTGAGGTTTTTGTTTTTTGTCCATAAATCAGTGGCATTGAACACCCTTTACATCTGTGTGTTGTTTTGAAAATATTGAACCAATGGAAAGTAGTAAAAAAACGCATTGGACAAAACCTCTTAACTCCATTGGACCCTCAAACTGTCTGCTAAAAGAGCTAACTCCTCCACCTCTCTCCTTCTCATGCAAGCAAGTAATTGACAATATCTAATGTCACAACACCAACTTTGATGAGGCAGTATTGCATCGTTTAAAAAGGTTTTATTAATTTCCTTAAAAATGTATATTTTTCATTTCCTCAAAAATTAACATTTTGGAGTTATGAGGTTTCCTCCGGACAGCAGAGATATGCTAAAGTGCCTGAATGCCCAATTTGCCTGTGTCTGGGGATGGAAGATAGGCAGGGAGGGAGGGAGATAATTGTCCTGAGGAGTAAGTAGGATACCAGTAAGACACCTAGGGGCGAGAAGCGAGGTCGCGTGAACGCATCCGTCTCGTTGAGGGCAGACTGCTGGGCGAGCGCTGGCGCTTTGGCATGGGGCATCAGCTATAGCTGATGCCCCATATATGGAGCTCGAGGTGAAAGCCTTCGTTATTTCACCTAGAGCTCCATATATGGTGACAACCTATAGCTCCATGTATGGAGACAACAGCGATATCCAGCGCTGACATCAGACTAGTGTAGAAACCTCATATATGGATATACATCATCATGGCATCGTCATGGTGATACGTACTCAGTTGGCTGGCATCGTCATCATGACACGCATCTAGTGAACCATATATAAGAAGAATCCGAAGAGGTTTAGGGAGCTAGCAGAATTTGCTATGCTCCTCACGAGAGGCTCCATTGCCTTCCGGACGAATAAAAAAGAGAAGAGGCCTCAATTGAAGAATGGAAATGTCTGTTCTATGTTTAATATATGAGTCATTGACTCATCAGTCATCATTGATGAGTCATACACTGCAGTAAATCACTACTTTAGCAGTGACGTAAAGTAATTAAGTGACGTAAAGTAAAGTAATTACAGTAAGTGATGTAAAGTAAATTCCAGTTAAAATACATAAATGACTCTAAAACTACCTCCCCCTGGCCAGCTGGGGCGCCTGATGGAGGGGAAAGGAACTGGTCGGAATAACGTGTCCCTTCCACGCGCTACGTCCGGCCGGGGAAATTCCCCTCTGTCAGGTGAAAAGAAGCAGCTTGGACTCCTCATGCATAGAAGGATGCATGAGGTCAGTCCGCTGCCCCTCCAGATTGGCAGAGGAAGTGTAGCGCCCAGGATTACATTAGATAATTGGCACTGGGTGAAAAGAAAACTCGGTTACAAAATCGTGGGATAAAAATTTAAGCGAAAACAAAAATACATAGATGAATACATATCCGGTCCCTACAACCTTTTAATAGTGTTTAGGGAAGTTGTCATGGTCATTGTTGTGAAAAATATAAAAGTGAATGATTGTATAAAAAAAAAAAAAAAAAAAAAAAAAAGTTTAATAGAGAAAGTTACACAGTTTGACTTTCAACAATGATGCATATCTGTAGGGTTCAATGTAAATATTGGGAGACCTAAGCCTCACCCGGTTAGAGAATTTGGCGCCGCGGTAGTTGCGCTGTGATAGGTTGAACACGGTGTAGTGGTCAGCATGGCGACTGTCCAGGAAGGAGCGAATGTCCTCCACGTGGTTCTGGTAGCCCATCTGCACCGACTCTGCTGGATAGGTCATCACTGGAAGAGACAAAACCAAATGTCACCAAATGCATTATATATACCTGTATGTCCAGCTTTGATGGTTTGTGTAAACACAAATATCAAAAAGGATATAGAACTATGCACAAAAAAATATATATATACTTCTGTAAAGCTGTGATGCGACAATAAAGCTGTGTGCTCTGTTTTGACTAGAATCTCTTTATATATTTTTGCTTATCTGCACGCACACACACAGGCACGCAGGCAGGCACGCAGGCACGCACGCGCACACAGTACACACACACACACACACACACACACACACACACACACACACACACACACACACACACACACACACACACTCATGGAAGATTTAATGGCATTTGTATTTACCTATGATTCGTGACGTGATGTAAGCAATATCCAGCTCCCCTTTTGTGTACCTGCAACAAAGACATAGAACTTAAAACATTATGTTGTACGTAAAATAACAATATACCAAATATATAAATATACAACACGACACATTGCCAAATGTTTGTTTATTATGACATAGGAATAGAATAGGAATAATATAACTAAAATTGTTTTATATAATTTGAATGTGCATATTGCTGAAAGGTGAACTTGTGAGAGCCATAACAATGACCTTGATCTTAACCTGAAGCACAGATTACAGAAACATGAACACATTCAATCTATTGTAATCCTGAAAGATACTTGCTGTAAAACCCTAAACATTGCTATTATTACACAGGTCTCAATTCATGAGAAGTTGATGCTGAACCCCTGTATGTACAGTTGCATTCAATTCAAATCATACTCAAGGTGGCATTGAGCCGATTGACAAGAAGTTGACGGGCTGTTGTTAACGGGCTGATGGACGGACAAAATCAGTGTAAAAGCATTTGCAGTAGATAAGATTGTATTAGCCACATTCAGACAAAATACATTATTCAATAGATGTGTATCAAGTTGAGTTGACAAGCAGGCTGTGGGGACCTGGAAAGGTGCCCAGGATTGATGCAATCCTAACCATGGTCGTCTCCACCAGGCCGAAGGTATGTTTTGCACTTCGTCCGTCCGTCCGTGTGTGTCCGTCCGTCTGTGTACAGCTAATATCTGACACTGTTGGCCTGATGCCAAACTGTGACGAACCTCTGCCCCACATTTTCCTCAACGGCCTGTTAAAGCGCCATTATGAGGCAGATTTTTACCAAACACATTTCTTTATATTACTCATACACATTTTATCCATACATCACACAAATCGATACGCACCATCTCAATAGTCATGTGATCGACATGGATCTGTCCGATTTCCCATATTCCATCCCGATTGGCTAAGATTGCCTTTCAAAGTTTGCAGGATTGGTCTGTTTTGAACAAAATGCCTCAAATCATGAACGCAGCGTGCACTTTATGTGAAATTTTGCACAAAAATTTTGCACACACATATTTACCATAACTGCTGCAGTTATGGTAAATATGTATGCAGTTAAACTGCACAAATCTGTGTGAAACTTTACATGCACACTCCTAAGGAAAAACCTTTGACCTGCATTCTTCACATCTGCCTTTTATAGCACCACTAGGAGGCCGACATTTATGAAACACATTTTTTTTAATATAACTCCTTCAGATTCTGTCCAAAAATCCTGCAAATCGGTACACAGTATTTCTATTGTCATGTGATCAAGATGGATCTGTCCGGTATTTCATATTCCATCCTAATTGGCTAATTGGCTAACTTTGGCTTCCAAAGTTTGCAGGATTGGCCCATTTTTAACAAAATGCATCAAATCATGAATGCAGAGTGCAATTTGAGGGACTTTTTGCACACACATTACTACTAGGCCAAGGAATAAACCCCACCCTTTTCACATTGGCCTGTTATAGCGCCACCAGCAGGTGGACCTTTGCAAAACAATGTATTGGAACAAAATGCCTCAAATCATGACTTTTTCACATTGGCCTATTATAGCACCACCAGGAAGCCACAATAACCTACCTGGCCTGATGGGAGACCTGTGCTCCGAGAAGCACTTTTTCTAGTTATGTATTGAAGTCAATCTAAAACATGTGGGACTTTTTTCACATAAATAAAGTCAATGTAGCCTAAATGTTAAAAAAAAAACCTAAAAACACACATTCTCAAACGACCCCCAAATTGACATTTTATTAGCCTGTGGACCCCCATTTAGTCTAGTAGCCAGAATGTGAACCCGGACATGTTGAGTACACCAACGTTTTATGTTATAAATGTTGAGTATTGGTCCCCAGCATGTAGAAACTGCCGGATGCTAACTTTTGAGCAATTTTCATAATTGGCATAATATGTGACCATTAACAACCTATAGAAGGCAAAATATTCTAAATGTAATCATGCTTTATGTTGCATGTGACGTGTCAGACTAGGGGGTTTTCATGATGCTGATCCATTCCAAGCATTAGTTTTGCAAAAAATCACTCATTGGGCAAAAAACGGCCATTGCCGTCATCACAGATGTGATGATGTCAGCATAATTGGCCCAATGAGTGCTTGGAATGGATTCAGCATCATGAAAACCCCCTAGTTTAACACGTCACATGCTATATAAAGCATGTTAATAGTTATTAATGGTATGGTCACAGATTATGCCAATTATGAAAATTGCTCAACATAATGCAAGTTAGCATCCGGCAGTTTCTACATGTGCATGTACGTGCGTGCGTGCGTGTACATGCACACACATGCATGTGTATGTCAGTTGATTTTCATTTCGAAAATACATCCAATGTTGCTCATGTAGCCTTAAAAGGCTTCGTGACCCTAATATTTATTTGCAAAAATGCACCTAGGCTGCTGTGTTTGTGCATGGATGCATGCACGCATGAGCTTGTGTGTATGTCCCTTGGCACTATCATCTCAGTTCACAATATATCCTATCACTGCATGCCGATGACACACAACTGTTTCTATCCTTCCCCCCCTCTGCCACCCAGGTGGAAGAGCGCATCACGGCATGCCTGGCTGACATCTCACAGTGGATGTCTTCCAACCACCTCAAGCTGAACCCAGACAAGACTGAGATTCTGTTCTTCCCAGCTAAGTCCTGACCTATGCGGGAGCTAACTATCTCCGTAGACAACGCCCTGGTAAAGTCTGTCCCGACAGCCAGGAACCTTGGTGTTGTCCTGGACAGTCAGCTCTCGTTCAAAACACACATCACAGCTGTCACTCGATCCTGTAGGTTTACACTCAATAACATACGACGAATTAGACCGTTTCTCACCCAGGAGTGGGTGAGGAACACTCCTAATCCAGACAACAGTCTTGTCAAAACTTGACTTGTAACTCCCTCCTTACTGGCCTACCGGCATGTGCACTTAAGCCCCTCCAACTGATCCAAAATGCCGCAGCTTGCTTGGTCTTCAACCAGACAAAATTCTCACACGTCCCCCACCTTCTCCGCTCCCTCCATTGGCTCCCGGTCACTGCCCGCACAGAATACAAAACTCTGATGCTGGCATTCAAAGCAACCAAAGGCATGGCTCCCCCATATCTTACAAGTATGATCGTACCCTACAAACCCTCCCGCGCACTCAGATCAGCCAACGCAGGGAAGCTGGAAGTACCTTCACTAAAAACGCCGGGACAACACTCCACCCGTCCCAAACTCTTCTCCCTTCTGGCTCCAAAACTATGGAATGCACTTCCCATCACAATCTGAACTCCCAATCTTCCACCGTAGTCTGAAAACCCACCTCTTCAGACTCCACCATGGCCCGTAGCACTTAGATAGCACTTTATGTAGACTTAGATAGTATTATAAATATAGCACTTTATGTAGACTTTTAAACAGACTTATAGCATGTTGCGTAGACAGCACTAGAATTGCATTTTATGTAGTCATAGCACTTTATAGTACACATGTATAATATATAATATAGTATAGTATGTATAGTTTACATAGATACTCCACTGTTACGTTCTTAGCTTACGCATGTTTCATGATAACTACTTTTTATATTATGTGATGTATGCCATGCTTTTTGTTATTGCTTAACCCATTTTGGGCGGGAACCCCTTTTGGTGTTAAACATTGTTATAATTTAGCTATTGAAAACTAGCAGATCTACAAGCTCATAGGTCTGCTATTTTTTTTTTATCGTGAAAATATTTATTTCAGAAAACGTAGAAGATTTAGAAGATTTTTTTTTTTTTCGAGGTCAGGCCTAAATGGGTTAATGTAAATCGCTCTGGATTAAGAGCGTCTGCTAAATGCCTAAATTGTAAATTGTATGTGTATGTGCATGCATAAGTATAGGTGCGTGCGTTCATTTTAGGTTGCCAGGGTGACGGTAAAGAGCTGCATCAGAATCATTCAGATGCATTTAACACCAATGCTCATTGCTCATTTAATCACAATCATGCTGATTCATCTGGAATCATTGCCTTTAAAGGTCACTGTTTTTATTGCTTTTTTCTGTTTTTTAAGATTATCCTTAAAATAATTATGTTTTACCCAGTCTTTGGGAAACAATGGTCTATGGGACCACAAGACACTAACTTCTGTTTTGCAAGCCATACAATACTGCACTGCATGTATTACACCAACATGGTGACCTACTGATGTGACGGTCGCTGTTTTAATTTGCATGAAGTGCCCATAACATTGAAAACAGCCTGTTCAACAGACAAACCATCTGGATGGGAATTGCCAAAAAGCGAGTCCTGTGGATTCAAATACTTAAAGTAGGTCACTACTTTTGGTGTAATTAGCGACCTAGCCCTGGTCCAGTGCATCAGAATATTAGCAACCACAAATCCTCAGTGATTGCGAGTGTATAGAGCGTCGCAGTCCCGCCCCCTTTCATGACGACGCCAGGCCCAGGAAATAATTCCCAATGCATTTTTCCCATAGACATTTTAAAAAGTATTTATTTAAAGACGTTTTTGTTGTAACAAATCATGACAACAAAAACATATTTTTTCTAATTATTTGTTCGGCCCAAAAATAATTGTTTGTTGTCATGATTTGTCACAACTCGAGTTGGCTTTGTACGAGGCTTAAAAGGTCTTTAAATAAATACTTTTTGAAATGTCTATGAGGAAAATGTAGGCTACGGGGAATTATTTCCTGGGTCCTCGTAGGGGGCGGGACTGCGACGCTCTAGGCTACAGATGTAACCAAATGGACCTGTATTGGGGTAACTTAGATTGCAAAACGCAGACATACTCTAGGCTCACATACGGTAGTTTGCAAACTGAGACAGATGAAATATTATTTCCGGCTACATTTCATTGATATTGTCTTAGACGTTTTTGTACTTGGAGAGCTGGGTATAGAAACTGTCAGTGATGAGCGTGTTCAGTTCTACTCTAATTGGAACATTTCTCAATTCTCCACCACTAGATATAAACGCCAAATGTGCAAGGCTCAGCTCCTTATCACGTTGCTGGAGTTTGTAGCATTCTATAAATATGTGGCACTTGAAAACAATTTAAATCATGAACTCATGGGCTCAGAAAAAGAACAGGATGAGAAACACACTCTCAAGGTACAGTCAAATTTACAATTTAGGCATTTAGCAGACACTTTGCATATTGCATATTTTCTGAAATATCCAACCCACTAAAAATGACTAGGTTATCAAATTCCTGAATTTGAAAGGAGGAAAGAGAGAAAGAGGAAGCAAAATGTGAGATTGAGAGAGCGAGAGAACAAAGAGAGAGATAAGAAAGAAGAAAGAGATTGGGCGAGGAAGGCTACACCTCAGTTTCAAATTATCCATTTGTGGGTCTCTTACTTAGGACATTTTTACACTATCAGAGTTAATCGAACACAGAGGATTTACAGCAGGGGTTTCTCAGTCCTTTCAGCTCAATACTGAGAATTTAAGGCCTATTTAAAAAATAGTGAAAATAGCCGACCTACAACTAAGCTCACAACATGTCGTGATGCATTGCGTTGTGAGCTTATATTGTTATTTATATATTTTTTACAGGTACTTTTTAGTGAGACTTTTTTTTCATAATTATATTCATTTCTGAGATTCTTTTGAAAATTGTTTGACTTTTTGTTTTTGTATGAAACATAAAAAAGGGATAGGCCTATTACTCACGACCCATACAAATGGGTCCCGACGAGTCCCATTGTTTGGGGCACTGTGTTAAGGACACACCGTTCCAGGTCCTGTCACAGGCCTGTGCTTGTTGAACACAGAGGCACACATTGTTGCACACTGTGACCACATTGGCTCAACTGCAACATTCTCTTCAGTCAGGTAAACAAACAGGCACACACTGTTTTAAATCATTCAGTGCCAGTTCTGCCTCCAATACTGACCAAAGCATCAGAGGAAATGAACACGAGTTTGGTTTGAGAGTGAATTACAAATGCACGCGCGCACACACACACACACACACACACACACACACACACACACACACACACACACACACACACACACACACACACACACACACACACACACACACACACACACACACACACACACACACACACACACACACACACACACACACAGACGGTATTCTAGACTGTGCCGTTAGAGGATATCGTCTACATAATGGGGAGGGCTAAAGTACACGGGGTGGTTCTGCAACATGTGAGAACTGTGATTTCATCAATATGAATGGGATGATAATATGATAGGCCTCCACTATGATTAGTATGATAATGGTTACTTGTAACCTGACTCCGCCAGATGGCGGCAGCAGTGAGTTCCTCCTGCTCCCATCTGTGAGTTCCTCCTGCTCCCTCTCGGGCAGAGACGATGTACTCCGATCAAATGCTGATCGGAGCGATATGCGGTCCTATAGAGGCGAGATCAACGCGAGACTGATGACGTATTGAAGCGCTGCCACAGCGCAAATGTACACACAACCTAACAAGACTACTCAACCTAACAAGACAACTCAAAATTATCATGGAGATATCTGATTTTTGTCCCGCTGCTTCCGGTTCATTGTTTCTGCTTGAGCGAGACCTGATGCAGGCAGGAGGAGGAAACTTGTGAACTCAATACTGCCGTATAGTCAGGTTTGGTTACTTGACCATGGGTACAAATTTGGGTACAACAGATATTGCATATCCAGAGGGGAATGTCGGAGCAGCATGCCCTGACGAGCATCATATTGTAACGCTTAGCACCCTAAGCTGGAGTCGAACCCCGATCTCCAACTCAGTAGACAAGGCAAGCAACAAGCCACGCCAAGAGAGCTAGCTCCCTTGGAGGAGCAAGTTACGGCCGGGTCTTTTGCAGGGTCGTTACACTAATTACAATAACAGACATTGTAATATAACAACGGGTCGAGACATGGCTTGCGTGTAGTGTGATTTGCGTGTTGGCAACATGTGTCACACACCGGAAAGAGCTGATCTACAAGTTCACAACATATCGCGCTGTTAGCTTGTATATGAGCATTTTTTTGTGAGCAATAGCAGCATGCAAGTAAATAGGCACCCTGGAAACTCCTAAAAAGCTTTCATTTAGCGGTCCAAATGTCACCAGTTTAGGAAACAGTCCATCTAATGCTTTATTCAGTTCAACCTCAATCAAACATATTCCTTGTCTATTCAGTGGTTCTCAAACTTTTTCATGTCAAGGACCCCCAAGCCCAAATTGATATACTTGGCCACGGACCACCATCTGAAAAGGTTTGTGCCAGGGACCCCCAGAAGAGAAGAAGATTTGTGTCTAAAAAAGGGGGGGAAAAGAAAGTTTCCGAAACGTTTTCTATATTTTTCAAGAATTTTGGAAAATAGCAGATGTTCAAGCTTCCAGCCTGACACTAAATGATGTGCTGTGAGCTTGTAGATCTGCTCTTTTTGAATAGCCAACATAAGGGTGTAACCAGTAGTGGGTAGAGAGGCTGGTTAATAACAGCTGTATACACACACAAGGGCCTTTTATCCTTTTATCCTGTGCACGTGGGAGAACATTTACTGACATTTTCCCACAGCAGCTGCATTCAATAAAAGTTGCAGAATTCACATATTGTTAGTGTCCAGTCGAGTGTTGGGGCAGTTAAGGCAACTCAGGAAGTTACTCACTAGTTACTTACTAGTATAATAACCATGTTACTTTCTCTACCTCCCACCCCTTCCAAAAAGTATGCACATTGCAACATGTTTAGCCAGCTACCTTTAGAACGGAATCTCTGTCTATGATATGCTTATTATCCCACCCTAAATGTCTTCACATATTGTACAGTTAATATAAAACGCATTATTCAGGCACATTTCAGCCACATCTTTTGACCATTAGGCCCACTATATGCAACATCATCAAACAGCGTCATCAAACATCATTCTACAGGCCACAGGTTTCTGCGTTACACCCTTTTAGGTCAGGTGAAACCTGACTAATGATCGCTCATGAAATGTAGACGACATCGTCATCACCTAGTCATACTGATGGCCTATAGCCTGATTGGCTGCCACACACGCTGCCTAAACCAATGGGTGTGTAGTGTGATTGCCTGCCTCCTAAGATATGCCCAGAGTGGAATAGTAAGAGAGTGGCGACACGCTTTGATCTCGCCGCAAAGCGGGTGCCTATGGGCTATAGTTCCAATCATTGTAACTATCCCATTGAGATAGAATGATCACTTCCGCATTCCATGGTTACAATGGGAGTCAACACATCACGTCACTCTCATACTATTCCACTCTGGCTATGCCACATGTACTGCGAAAGGGCTGATTTCCGCACCATAGTGAGCAAGCTTTACCACCGCAGCCTTGAAGCGACGACAGCTGCACAACAAAACACATTGAACCACGCACAAAACGAATGCAAACAACGGCCACGAGGCGCGAGGTTGTGACACACAAACATACACGTTACTAAAATAATAATCATACAAATATGGAGACAACGGAGACAAGAACACAACAGAGACAGAGCTTCTTTCACCTGACAAATATCACTATTATTATTTTTTTAATTGGTTGACCGGCCTTTATTATTAATATACAACTATTGTATAATAATAGTTATAAAATAATACTCCAGATTTTACTGCAAATGTAAGATTTCTTTCTTTGATCGTTCTCAGTGAAAATGAAAATGAAAATGCCACATACCGTCCTGATAGGACTGAGTTCTGCAACACTAAGTGTGTTCCTTGTTACTCTATATGCTATATGCATACAGCGTAACGTGGCACCCTAGTTTGCTGAGCAGCTCAGCTAGCTACAGTATCACTGTAGCTGTAGTGAGATACACTCACAGACATTAACACACACACACACACACACACACACACACACACACACACACACACACACACGCAGACACACACACACACGCACGCTCACACACACACGCACACATGCACAAAATACACATTCATATCACCACATGCATGCACATGCACTTGCATGCACGCACACTCACACACACCCACACATATACACAGGCCCTAGTGAAATTAATCCTTCAGTATCAGCAGTACACTGGTTATTTGGCACAATGGGCTGCCATGAATAATTCAGCCAGGGGAGGAGAGAAGGACAGAAAACAACATGAGGGTGAGAAGGGAGAGGAGAGGAGAGGGAGGAAGAAGAAGAGAGTGAATGAGGAGACTGGAGAGGAGGGTTTTTGACATAGCAGACAAATAGCATGATCAAACATGCTGAGTCAATGTAGCAGCATAGGCATGCATGTGTGTGTTTGTGACTTTGCATTTGTGTGTGTGTGTGTGTGTGTGTGTGTGTGTGTGTGTGTGTGAGAGAGAGAGAGACTTTGCGCGCGCGTGTGTGTGTGTGTGTGTGTGTGTGTCTGAGAATGAGTAAATGCTTCGGTCCATGCCTAATGTATGGCAAGCCGAATGTATACTTTAGTTCATTGTGTACCGGTGTTGTGCATCGAAAACAGACGATCTACAAGCTCAAAACGCACTACAGCGTGACGTGTTGTGAGCTTGCAGATCGACTATCTTCCGTGTGCGACACCGCACACAGCAAAGCATATCAAGTCCTTCAGCGTCTCTCTGACACAGTACAGAAGCCTCTTTGTATTGCCGGTGTTTTGTGTCCAGAAGTCTTGTCAAGAGACCCAGCCGTACCACCCGGGTGGGCGATACTTTCCTTCCTCCCCTTTTTCATCTTCTGGATTATTCTTTTTTTCGGGTTGTCCGTCCATCGATCCGTCCGTGCATGTGTACGACTGTGCATTCATACGTACGTAGGTGTATGTCCAACCCTTGTGAACGTGATATTTCAGGAATGCCTGGTATTTGCCACACTGACTAGAAGTAGGTGGTCAAAGGTCAAAGGTGAAGATCACTGGAACCTCACAAAACACATTAAATTCCTTCCCAGTCTTCATTTACTACATATACTGTGTCTAATGCATGAGTATTTCTATTTTCTTCTAAAACTACTGAGCAAGCACAATGCTGAATGATGTCCTCATTATATTAATCAATGTTAGTGTTTGATCTGAATTCAATGAATATAAAAAAGTGAATAAACTCTAAGGATGATAAATATAGATGATGGAATATCAAACATGGGTATGACGATAGATTATCATACATCACACACCATACTGTACATGTATCACATGACTCATGATCATGTGTAGCGATTTGTTTGAGTTCTGCACGAAACCTGTAGAAGTAGAAA
Source organism: Protomyctophum parallelum (assembly GCF_964188405.1). NCBI lineage: Eukaryota > Metazoa > Chordata > Actinopteri > Myctophiformes > Myctophidae > Protomyctophum > Protomyctophum parallelum. Next base: position 29,358,623 of record NC_139701.1, on the reverse strand, counting down.
GAAGTCTGTTTTGAAATGTGTGCGTGTGCGTGTGTGTGTGTGTGCGTGTGCGTGCGTGTTTTATTATCTACATTTTCATGATACTAAAGTCTAGATACGACTTTTTAGACAGCCAGTAGAACAAAGAATACACTGAGGCACATTCTAACTGCACGATAAGGTTTATCTTTTCTTGGTGAAAACAGAAAGAGAGTTTTTATTTAGGTGTGGGGTTATTCATTGTCTTTGCCGACTGGCACTGTGTGCTGATCTCAGACACAGTTGGACCGGTGTGAAACTTTACTGTACATGCACACTTCCAGTAGACAAAACACCCTTTTTGCTACTACTCCTACAAAATCTTTTCAATAATTCACACAAAACGGTACACATACTTTCTGGAGTGATGTGATGAACATCACTCCAGATATTTACATTCCATTCCAATTGGCTCTGATTGCCTTCCAAAAATTGCGGAGGGACAAATTCCGTTGACTATTTTCAGGTAGGCTTGCATTCAAGAATGCATTAAAACTTGCCAATCACTAAGGGCTCGATTATGCAAGTCATATAATATTACATATAATATTACAGTTTTATGAGCTGGGGGCGTGTGGAATGTCATATAGCAATTTTGAGGCATGGTATGAAGCGCTTTCGACACCCCGTGGATTGTGCAAAACGGCCTTGAATTAGTCATGGGAGTGTTTAAGGCGTGTTTGAGACGTACCCAATCAACATGTCCGTACTATTCTCTTTACCAGTCAGCTGATGTCACATACGGAATGCGCACTTTGGGGATCGTGGTATTACATTTCTTCAGGCTGGCACCATAGAAGACATGACATGAATTTGTCACATTTGGGTTAATTATTCCTATTGCACTGCATGCTGTCACCTTTATGCCTCAAAATAATTTGTTTCTATTGAAAAACACCAGTAAAATTATATTTAAATTTAAATTATAATTATATTATATTTGAAATGAGTTGAATGCGTGCTGCGTAATGCTGTGGCCCCGTCGCACCGATGGTATATGGTCTTCGCTCGTAGCATTTTATTGAAGAAGACTTGAATCGGGTGTGATACAGCGTATGAAAGCAAACTTCCCAAGGATTATGGAGATGTTTTTATTTTTTTTAAAGGTTGAGAAATGAAAGAATTATTTCTAATCTCAACATCTCAACATTTTACCAAAAAAAGACGCAACAAAGAGCGCTGTTGCCATGTCTCATAGAAACAAGTAAATAGGTCTATCAAAATAATCCCAAAATAAGCGCATATAACAGGGGTCTGTAACCTATTTTAAATTAAGTGCCATGTTTTTATTTTCTAGATAGTGAGTCTGACATATCCAGATTAATTTTAATGACACCACATTAAAATAAAAAAACATATTTTGATTGTCCACAAATATAAAGTTCTTCCTTCTTTTTAAATATGTTCTTGCACATTGTTATAATGATCATTATCCCCCTGCAGTCAGAGTTCATAGTTTTAATGAATGAATGTGTTGCATTGTGAGCTGGTAGATCTGCTTTTTTCAAAAGTAATCTTGGAAAAAAGTGACAATTGTGGAATATTTTTGAAACATTGTAGGCCTATTGAAACATTTCAAAACACAAATCTGTGCAAATGCATTCATCTGGGGGTCCTTGACATGGGAATGTGCTGTGTGATGATCACTGGTTTAAACAACATTAGGAGAAAAGCCCAAATAACCACTTTAGAAACAAGAAAAGCAACCACAACTAGTACAACTACCAATATTTACAAGCAACTTTACAGAAAAAGAAGCCGCTTATAATAAACAGACATGGCAACACTCCAGCAGCCGCTCAAGTGTAAAATCAAACAGTGATTTTTGCATTTAAGAGGTGGTCAGACCCACGTCTTATCGTTATGCGCTGAGTGTTTTTAGGTCAAGGGGCTTAATAGCAAATTGCGCAAAGCAAAAATAATTAACATATGGACACTCCCACAATGCTAAAATATTCAGGAACGTCGTATGCCATATGTGTGTGCGTTCAACACGGGCCGATAGGGCTTCCATAATACGATTGGGCGCAGAGCGAGGCCAATTTATGTATTACCACATGGGTTTTAGCACTTTCAAAATCCAGCCCTAAGTGTTAGAAGTAGAACATAGACATATTGTACCAAAGTACACCAAGAAGTACAGGGAGAAACTTGCAGGCCTCATTAGATTAGATACAGGTATAGGCCCTACCTCTGACGCCCCTGGTTTCTGAGAGAATTCTTTTTTGGAGCACAAACAGTCAACAATATTAGTACCCACTGATTCTATCTAGACTGGATCATACAAACGAAATAACAAGTTGATCCCAGTCAAGTCCTAGCAATGAGAAGAGGTTAGTTAACTTACGTGGAGACCTGATGCATGACCTTGGTGGACGTGTCCTTCAGCGTGTCCTTCAGGTTGTCTTTGAAGTTACTGAAGAACTTCCCTGCTCCTCCCTTCACCATGTCCAACAGCCCTCCACCATAGTTGCCGTCCATATCTGGAGACGGAGGACCTTTAGCCAATCAAGTTTCAGTGGCGGGGAAAAAAACATGCAGAGACACACATTGAGAATGCAGACAGAGACAGATGGCAGCGTGCATATGCACAGACATGATGTTACAGCAGTATATATATATATACTGTATATATACTACTGTATATGTATTGTGTGTGTGTATATATATATATATATAAACCTCGTTATAAACCTCATAAACCTATAACCTTGTTGTTAACCAGTCGATTGTCCCCAAAGAACGATGACTTGTTGTGTATTAGCTTGTCTGACACCTTGATGAGACTGAGAGAGCAACTGCACATAGACTAGACTACAGCCAGAATGGTCATTGCTGCGAGAGGCACGCATGCATGCATCTCCGGTCGGGAAAAATAAATAAATAGACCAGTCATCCCCCAATAGTGCGGAGACATTCAGACCCTTCTGACACCCCCTCCGGCGCCTATGGTGTATTTTTGGATCAGACAGTTACTTTTCAGTGATCCATGTCATCATCATTGGTAAAAAATACTTACATACCGAGGTAACATAGCAGTCGTTGTGATGCACTGATAGACAGGGATACTGAGAAAACATAAGCATGCAATAATAAAGACAATTTGCACTGAGCTGTGGGCCAGTCTGTTTAGGCTAGCTCTCGAGTATTAGAGCATGTCCAAGTGTCATATCTGAGTCAGCAACCTTCTGATGACCTAAGAAATCTCTCTCTCTCTCTCTCTCTCTCTCTCTCTCTCTCTCACTCTCTCACTCTCTGTCCACCCTCCACCAGTCCACCTATATATGTATGTATATACTGCAGCACCTGCTAACTATCCTGCACAAATGACAAACCTAGCATGTTGCAACCACTTTTGGACTATGGTTTTTCGGCAGAGATCTTATATAGGCTCATTAAAACACACTAGTCCTACTGTGAACAGTATGAAGAACAAGAAGGGATTAATCCACCTACCATGCATTTTCAGTCTTCATCCCTATTTTAAGAAACCAACATGCTCTCTAAAGTGCAGACTTTCAGTTTAGGTATTGGGAACCAAGAATACTTGCTAGGTTTTATATTGTAACATGACTAGAATGAAAATATCATGATGTCATGACTCATGGGTGTCTGGGGCCAAACTTACTGTAACCACTTAAATTATACAGTATTTCACTGACCAGAGTCCCCCAGAGGTCTACACTTGGTCCTTTTCCCCTCTACACAAAGTCTCTTTGCTGAAACTAGACAATCTACATGCTCACAATACGTCTGGTTGCAATAGAGCAACGAAGTCCTGACGTCACTGTCAGTAGAGGGTGACAGTCCACAGGTTTGTGCACTTTTTATTTGCATTGTAATCTCCATAGGGGGATTTTAGATCTCTTCATATAAGAACTGTGTTTGAAAAATAAACCGATCATCCCGGCCTTTTCACTCATTTGGATATTAAGCATCGACTGAAGTTGGAAATGTACAAATATACCCAAAATAACAAAATAAGCGTTAGAAACGAGTCAAACAACTCAGAGACTACATTATCGGGTATAGGCGGTGGTTGCAGCTGCCAGTCGCACAACATAAACTCTCTCTCTCTCTGATGGAATCTATGTCAACAAGCAAAAATATGTCAAATAAGCATCTCTTGAAGATTTTTACATGGTGGCTTCTAGCTTCAGAAATCATTGACAGTGTGTCTTTAGCAATCATACAAAGAGAAAACACACCGGGGCTGCTGATATCAGCAAGACTGGCTCACTCTTTCTCCTGCCTTCTCTGCCACACACTCATCCCCCTTCCCCACTTCTGTCTTTCCCACAGAACAGATCATTTAAGACGACCACCGTTTAATGGATTTCCTAGAGTCCTATCTCCTTAGTACGTTCATTTCCAGATTCACAGGTCCAGTATCCGTGGCAGACAGATATCAAAGCTTGCTTTCAGTTATGACCATGTGAAATCGTTCTACAAATGATCTAAAGAAATGTACAAAAATCTAATAAACTTGCCAACTAAACCCAGCTTACAAAGAATGTCTCTAGTTTCCAATTCAAGGTAAAAATGTTAACATGCAGCAGTAGGCCTATCAGTAGATGCTACTATATGCACAAGTGAGTTGATAAAATCAAGGTTTTCATAACATCCATTTATGCTGATGCTTTGTGTTCGTCTGGTCTGTTTGGGGACATTTGTTCATGTGTTTACGGACTTCTGCTACACTTGAAAAGGTATTGCAAATACAGTGTAGCATGTTATATAGGCATTAGGTGGACAGCTTGGACAGTGGTAGATAAGATGACCTTGACTTTGTTGACGACCTGGCCCTTCTTTCCCACACCAATAAGTTAACAACAAATGCAAGAGAAAACCAACCTAGTCTCAGTGAACTCAATACGCCTTGGCCTCACCATCAACAGGGTAAATATACACAGACAGCGTGAATGTTCGGATTGGCAAGGCAAGAGCAGATTTCCATCAGCTGAAAAATGGCTGGGGATCCTCAGATCTGCCTCATAAACACCAAGATCATGATCTTTAATTCCATGGTGAATTCTCTAGTCTATGAAAAAATAGAAAAAGAAGAAAATAATCCAGGCATTCCACAACACCTGCAGATGAAGAAATCCTCCAAAGAGGCCAGGGATTGCATTGGCCACACTCTTCACAAACCTGCATCTAATATCACAAGATATGCCCTGTTCTGGAGTGGCAGACCAAGGAACGCATGCTGTCGTGACCTGGATGCAGATCTGGCCGATGAAGAGGTCTGGCCACACACAGGGACAGCGGAGAAATGGGATGCCTGGAGACCACTTGTTAGTGGCCTATGCCCAAAGTTGGGCTATAGGCATAAGTACTGAAAATAGTCTGTAAAAAAGGGATATGGTCGGCCATTTCTTCTGCCAATTCCTCTGTGCTTGTGCAGGTGTAGAGGAAGTTGAAGAGGTTCAGTCTGATGAAGGAACTCACGGCTTCCCTTCTTCCTACTCCGCCCACCCCTCTATCCGGCTCACATGTCTGCCTCCCACCCTTTTCACCACTCAAGCATTTAGTACCAGAGAGAGAGAGAGAGAGAGAGAGAGAGAGAGAGAGAGAGAGCCCTGGCTTTTGTAGGAGAGATCAATGGTGTGTCTAACTGTGTCACTCTTCTTATGGAGCCCTAATCTTGCACCTTCCATATCCGGATTTGTGTGTGAATGGTACGGAATACGGATGCACACACAGATACAAAATGATGCAGGACATTACACAAAATACTGTAAATAGAAGGCCAGACAGAATTATCGGAAATAGAACAGAGGCACACAAACAAAACTCCTTGACCATCTTCTAAAGCTGTGGTGGGCTTTGTTGTGTCCTGCACAGGAATATTACTGTGCTGCCAATCCAGACTCTAAAATGATCTTTATTACAGATATTGCTTATGGGACAATGGATCTATGATTCATCATCTGCTGTCAGAGGAGCTCCCTTGGTCTAGAGTAGGACGTTTCGGACAGTACAGTTCACAATTCGTGAGACTTGGGAGCAATGAGGTCAGCGTTTCCCAGGTCGATATTGAAACATTGCAGTATAATGATTAGATCGTTTTATTCACTTATATTCAATTCAATTTTGTTTTTGAGGGGTGCTATAGCCCTTCCTATAAACAGCTAGTGTTTAATGTTTGTGTTGTCTGACTCTGAACAAACATAAAAAATGCCTTTGACAATGAATGGAGAATTTACGTCATACAGTATGTGTCTCAGCAAATCGGCTGGGTATGTCGGTGGGAACCCTTGGTCAAAAAGGGCCCACCATTCTTGATGATGATGTACGATGATTAGAGCGTCCCTCACTTCACACAGGTGTGATTTTTTTAACCAAAATGTTATGGAGGGGCCATAGTTGGTAGGAGCTCTCATGTTACAAATACTGAATCATTTCAAATACACCCTGAAATGACAAATACATACTCTGATTCATAATAAGACAACCGTGCTTGCTAATGAAAGTATGTCCAAAAATTCTAAACTTACGTATATTGTCACTGTTGGGCAGTGTCCATATTTAACCTTATTTTATGTCGTATGAGTATCAAACAGTTAAAATCTATACGTTCACATATATTGTGAGCTTGCAGACCTACTATGTTTGTAATTTCTTTCCTATGACATGCCCAAAATAGAGATACCAGGTTGAAAGTGGTAAAGTCTATCTGTGAGTTGTACCAATAATAATCAAAAGAAAAGTATTAACAAGAGCTTGACTAAATAATAACTACATGGGATCCATTGGAACAGAGGTTTTGTATTCAGTTCCCTGAAAAGTAATGGTTTTAATTTGCTGTGGTGAATATTTATTTTATATTAGATTCTATCAGCTCAAAACAATGTTTTTCACCTTTCTCTTTGCAAATATTATTGAGGTTACTAAATAATGTGTTGTGACAAAGATTACAACTCAAGTCAATTGCGTTATCAAAAGTTCCAAAAGCTTGAGGGCGGTGATGTTGTCATAAGCCAGTGTCCATGAGACATCCTGCACAATTTATCTATTTGTCTCTCTGTCTATCTCCCTGCATGGTTTTACTAATCTATTTGCCTTTCTGTTGACTCTCTGCTCATGTCTGCTTGTCAGCCTGTTAGCGATGCCTCTGTGCCTGCCTGGCTGCTGAGTGCATATCTGTGGCTGTGCCCAGATGGATGTGGGAGTAAGCATGCTCGCGTACAAGCCTGTTAACAACAACAGGGTGGGCTCTGACACAGCTTCTGTCACATATAAGTAGCAACATACACCAGGCACCAGGAAAAAACTAAATTTCTAAATGTCTCTCTTTTTGAACTTCAAACACAGAGACACACAGGGACAGAAACTAGATATACATAAGCTACTGCAAAGACTAGCCAGAGGGGTCCACTAACCAGACAGACAATCTGACACTGTGTATATGTCCTCTCTCTCTCTCTCTCTCTCTCTCTCTCTCTCTCTCTCTCTCTCTCTCTCTCCCTCATGACATCCGGAGCTGACATTGCTTCTTGCCTTGTGTCCATCCCCAGAGGCAAGCTGACTTTTCAGATCACTGCAGTGAACAGGGTGAGGATCCATAATCTACAAATAAGTGTGAAAAAACCTGGAGACCAGCCTCCCTGTTTTCTCAGGCTGTACAATAGGCTACAACTGTTCTACTCTCAATACCATGCATTTACATGTCATCATGACCACATAAAAGCACTGCATGGTGTATAATGTAGGCTAATGTAATGTACCGTTATGTCCCGTAATGTACAGCTAACACTGTTAGCCCTAATATTATTTTCTTGATCTATTCTCAATTGAATTTGTTGGAAGAAACTTGTTGTTTCTTATATGCTCAGTAAAGCATCTTGGTGTTTCACTGTTTGCTAGATAGATTTAAATTAAGCAGCTACAACTGTTAATTCATAATTTCGTGTCGTTGAAAGAGAAACATTATTAGGGCAAAGCTTATAGGCTACTAGAAATAGAATTGATGTAAACCTGCCTTGATTGTAAGATAAAGTATGGTTAGGGGTAACCGTATCAAATTACGGCATAGGCCTATACATCGCCTAGCCTATACAGTATCTATTCGCCATATGGTAGGTAGCCTATTCTCCCTAATGATGCTTAAATGTCACGGTTTAACATTATAGGAAGGAGAAGGACGGTATTCACGTTGCACAGCATTGCATGGGCGACAGCAGGCCCCGATGTATGATGAAACACACAAGAAACAAACACCGACAAAGCACAAACAACAAATGATCCTACTTTTTACACATATATTAAGGAATATTATAAATTGGTGCACGCATTTCATAGCCCGTAGCCCACACAGCCTTTATACCAGACCACGCCATGGCATAGCACGGCGCGGCGCGACACGGCACGCTTCTAGTGAGGAGCAGCACATTTACCTGAGCTGTCCATGGTGCTGCAGTGTTCCTCTCGCAGAGGGCTCGCCTTCGGTCCGAGGGTCGCTGCTATAGAGCCTCCGAGAGAACCGCTCCCTCCTCTCCCTCCTCCGCCGATACTGAAGCTGCTGTCTCCACCGCTATCGACCAACTGCAAAGATTCATAGCCATCGTAACTTGTCTTTTTCTTATAGCCTCCCAATAAGCTCATTACCAAAAGGAACAAATTAAAGACAAAGGAATGAATACGGGGGTGCGCAGCAGCTACTGGGTAATAATCCACATGTCCTATTATACGACGTCGAATGGCCCGTTTTCAATGTGGGAAATGTGCCACCGGGTGGCCTAGCGTGGTTGTTCTGCCGTCTCTCTCTCTCTCTCTCTCTCTCTCTCTCTCTCTCTCTCTCGCCTCGTCTGGAGGGACGAGGAGGAGGCGCTATTGTCATCATCTGATCAGCACCGCATTTTACTACGACGCAGCTTGTGCCATGAACCAGTCCCGTTTATCTATATTTTGAAAACATAATTGAAAATAATCACGTCTTTCTCCGACCCGGAAACAACTCCATCTATATGCACGACTGCTGTCATCAGGAGGATGACATTTGTCAGCTTTGTGGGCAGTGGGACAGGGGGGATTTTCCTGAGCCCTCCCAAGCTCTATCTGCTTCATGGTAATCCTATGGTTGGTGGTGTTATTGTAGCCTATAATACACGATAGAATCGCCCTCTTCATTCAGGTCGGTGACATTGAGAAGTGTATTTATTTAAAATGTAAAACACGAACATTTTGGCAAAAGGGTTTATTATAATAACATGTATTAGACCTATTTTATAATAATGTAAGGTGGCTTCCTAACCTTGTAGGCTAACAGACAAAACTCACAAAAGGCTCATCTTGCTTGCTTTATTATAACAAAAAAAGACTCATTGCATAACACCAGACTTTCTAGTCAGAGAAAGCACAGGACATGACCCCTCCTCCCAAAACCTGAAATCACCAACACATCACCATGCATTGTCCTGCCTAATAGGATTTATTCATTCTTGCTGTAAGCTGTATTGACAGCAGACATTGTCCCTCAGACCAAGCCAAACCTTTGATAAAACAATTCAAATTTTCAAGATAGATGAATATGGAGTCTTCTATTAAGTTAGAAGACACACACACACACACACACACACACACACACACACACACACACACACACACACACACACACTCTCTCTCTCTCTCTCTCTCTCTCTCTCTCTCTCTCTCTCTCTCTCTCTCTCTTTCTCTCTCTCTCTCTCTCTCTCATCTCTCTCTCTCTCTCTCTCTCTCTCTTCGTAATGTGTGGCCTCAGTAGAAAAGTGAAGGCGTGCTTCCTTCCTTGGCCTTAGCCCCTGGCAACTGAAACGCTGCATGGTTTGTTAACTGAGGACATGAGTCTGGGAAACCCTTTCAGCAGAGCAGAGTCAAAAGCACAGTGGGACAGGATTCCCAAAAGGGATTTGTGATATCCCTGCAATAACCGGATGCAAAGGGCTGCCATTCCAGGGTTCAGCTTCCTGTGCTGTTAGCCTGTTACTAGATGCAATGGTGCATCCAATATATTTGCCCTTATAGGCCTACTCTTTTTGGGATCTGGATGTAAGGGAATTGGTTAGACTATATTCATTCATGCCCTGATGTCTGATGAGTTCAGTCAAGCCCTTAAAAAAAAGCAAAAGCAAACATTCCAAAACAGAAATGGATGTCTTGCCTGTTGAAAACATATAGTCTGTTTATATATGCCTACATTTTAACTTTGTGTTGCATGCATGGTTTTAGGAATTCATACCAAGCCTTATAAAGCCCTCTTTTGTTAAACTACAGGCTAATTCCCTTTCAAACTGCACACAAAAACCTTTTGACACAAAGAAAACTGTATACCTATAGCCTATAATTACAATGATATTGGCTATTTCTGATGACTTTGACCTATAGGGAAATGTTTCTATAGCAGAGTTGGTTCCCTGCATGGTAAAGAAAACAAATACCGTAATCAAATAAGCTTTTACAGTTTTACTCACAGTCTGAATTCACCATAATCTTCAAGGGTGGTTGGATTAATGATTAGCTATACCTTATAGCTAAAGAGGCTGGAATTTGCTACAAACCAATTGACAACTCAATGCAAAAGCAGCTGTTGATTGCCTGAAAATTGATCATTTTGGTTAATGAATACTGGCTTTTTGGTTTACTGCAGTTCCTTAGTCTGGCATGCTCTATAGTCTAGAACCATTATTATTTCAAAGCAGCATCCTATGGTATTTCGTATAGGCTATACGAGTATACGGTATGCTACAATATCTTAACATTGTCGTATAGGCTACTATATACTATAACGACAATGATGAATGATAACCAACTCTATACGACGTATAGAGTTGGTTATCATCATTAATTTAATTAATTTTACACCCAAAGTGAACCCCACCGTATTGCAAAGAAACGGGCTGAAAATGAAATGAATATATCCAAGTAAGCCAACTGTGCTGCATAACAGGGTGACAATGTTCGCAATATGGAACCAAGTCGGGCAGCAAGCCGCTCATGTGACGTGACGTCGGTGGTGATGCGCCAGTGGCAGTGAGGTATTGGACGGCGGAGAGGACACCGCCGTCAGCTGATGCCACAGAGCCTGCTCTAACGATGATGATAGAAGATTAGAAGGGAGTTCCCATTCCCATCCCGATTAAATAAATAGGCATAGGGCAATATAATTTTTACACCAGCCTACTGCTGCATGTGAGCCATTGAAACGAACAGCACCAAACCGTTTTCAGGACTGTAACATAATGCGAAATGAAATCAACCGTGCTATTGGGTTTATCCTGCCTGCCTTTCGCCGGTGACACGAAAAAGCGCACTCAGCAAATAGAATAATATAGCCATCTGCTACCGCTGTCTTCCTCACGACCTTTAGAGTTTAGAGTAGACTAATCTCGTAGCTGTATAGCTTGCATGGGTATAGAAGCCTAAATAATAACAAGACACACACCAGTCAAAATCCAACAAATCAGAGTGGTTTAGGCGATAGCCTGTATACATTTCTCTCGGCATGTTCCAGCCTTTAGGTTTCAGCTGCCTGTCACCTTAGCATGCTGACTACCGTATAGCCGTGGCCTTCGGTAAGATCATACTGTATATAATCAATCAGACATTACTGACTGACTCGATCGATATAGCCAAATAAACAGAAAGGAGAAAACCTCCGAAATAAGAGGATGTCTGTCATACGATGCATGCGTTTTCCCTCCATCATGCACGCACCTTGCCCTAAATAGCGCCAGAACAGTTGTCAATTCAGTGTGAGGCGGCGGCCTAATAATAGGAATAATTAACGATAAATAACAGTTGCCACCCCAATTAAAATGGGTAATAATAATAGCCTACCTAATCAATATTTCAGTTAATCGTATTTATGACTCAATTACAATTTAACCCATAAGAAGACAGCTGCGGATTCATCATCATGATTCATGAAGACCGTTTCTGAGATGATGAGCGGAATTATGTAACATCCTCCATCTAGACGCACACCACCACGATGCTGAGAAAACCAGTGAGCCAAATGTGTCACATAGAGCCTATACAACAATTCAGCAGATCATACCTTTTAGAACGCTTTCTATCATTCTCCCTGGAGCTGCCGTGCAGAGTAGACCACTGAGAGAGACCAGTGCTCTGGTAGAGATGCGATTTGGATCCCAGTTGCGCTCAAAGCACCGACCTTTGATTTGTCATTCGCCGCCACAACCAGTCAAAGGTCAACGTGATATATATGATTATGTGTCCTGTCATTTATAAACACTGCTGCTTTGGTAATTGTCCACTCATTTTTTTGAAATAAGTGGCAGGACTTGGCTACCACATCATCACATTTTGTCATATGAATGAGTCTAAACAAGGTATAGCCTATAGCCTACCGCTACCGCGCTTGGTAGATCTCTAGATGCCATGTATCAGTGTGACCAGACATGACGCGGTGGAGGCGGATATTGTGGATCTGTCCCGATCTGTAAACAGACCTGAAACAGACGAAACTGCGCCGCTCTGCGCTGGTGAGAGGATCCAACAGATCCCATGGTTTAGCTGCACCTGGTAAAACCTGGGATGGAATTAGCCTAATATAGATTTTCAATAATAAATTGACAGACATTATAATTAAATAGGGTAATTAAAAATAGGCTATAATGGTTCATGAAAATGATTTAGCTAAATGAATTACCTTTTCTTCGGTGACTATTCTTTACAGAACCATATCTCACATGATAGCTATAGTTAGCTGCATGTGTATTACTGTGAAAACTCACTTGATGCTCATCCCTGCAGCTTTATCAGATTATATAAATGTGTGTGTCAGTGTGTGTGTGTGTGTGTGTGTGTGTGTGTGTGTGTGTGTGTGTGTGTGTGTGTGTGTGTGTGTGTGTGTGTGTGTGTGTGTGTGTGCGCGTGCGTGTGTGCGTGTGCGTGTGTGCGTGTGTGTGTCAGTTTTATTAAGATTCTCCAACTTGCAGATAAGGAGTTAGGCTTTGTATCAAACCATTATTTAACTAGAACTGCACTCTGTTGACTTGCTTGTTGCACACAAGGCCATGGGTATAGCCAACTAGTGGTAAGTGTGAACGTACAGGATGATGCTGAATAATTGACAAGGCTGTCTAATTGGAAGGCTGCGATGCAATGCAATATTACTACTACTACTACTACTACTACTACTAATAATAATAATAATAATAATAATAATAATAATAATAATAATAATAATAATAATAATAATAATAATAATAATAATAATTTCCAAAAACAAAATTTCACTGGAGGCTAAACATATTATATAAGGCAACCACTGGCTCAGACCTCTATGATATGACAAAATTCTCCTTTCATTGTGAATGGCATTTAATGTTTGTGTTTTGAAGGAGTCAAGGGATTCACATGTCTTAATGGCTGTTGGGAGGGCGTTCCACATTTTGGTGGCATAGGAGCGAAATTAAAGTGGGTGTGAACTTCGTTGACATTAGGGGGGGGGGGGGGGGGGGGCAACAGTGTTCCATTCACCTACATCTGTTCTCTCCCCTCCATGTAGGATTGCATCCAGCTCACTGATCTGCTATCAAAACCAACTGCTTTTAGCTTGTTAATCAGTTTATTGTCACAGCTTGTACAAGTAGGCTATACATGCACTCCATCTTTAATAAAATGTAATTTTGTCCAATATATGCAGATGGTGTATGTATGTTAATACAATATAACTTATACAATTGGAGTGTATGGTTGTATATGCCTACTTTGTCTCCCTGATCTTCTATTGAGACATTTAGATCGTGTCAAAGGTCATGTCTCACCTGCATGCAGAATCTGACACAGATTTTCAGCACTTGCAGGCTTTAGGCAGGACCCTGGTGATGTGTTGGTGATTTCAGGTTTTGGGAGGGTGTTCAAATCCTGGGTAGAAGAAGAAAGTACCTGTATTCAAAGCTCGTAGGGTATTCGTTTCGCATTCGGGTTCTTACGCCCCCCAGCCACTGCGTGTCATGGTCTCAGACTTTGCTCTTCTAGCTGTTGAATGTCTATGTTCTTGTTCTAGTTGTTTTGGTTCTATGTTCATGTCTACCCCATGTGTTTCTCATGTGTAATCAGCCCTCCTGTGTATATTAGTCTTGTTCCCCAGTCAGTCCTTGTCTAGTGTCACTCTGCATTTGTGATTTCTGTTCTGTTCACCTGTTAAATAAAATACCCAACCATGGGTTTTGATCACTACTCCTGCCTGGCTGTCCTGCATTTGGGTTTGGGTCCTCACCACCACCACCACCAGATCATGACAGAATGAACCGACCAGTATGGATCCAGCAGACAGCACCCTGACCCCAGCCTGTCTACACCTGGTGAGGCCTTGAGGTGTTAATGGACAATGAAGCTCTGGCTAGTTGACTGTTGGAGGCGCAGTTTGTTTCATGTGGAGCTGGTCTGACTGTTGGAGAGAATGCTACTGGAGCACCACCGGCTGGTAGATTGTGATGTCCTGGTCGTGGATCTTCTGGTACCTCTCCTCGAAGTCCTGGTTGTGCACTGATTGCGCTTCGCTGAAGTCCTGGATGTGGGGGAGTGGGGATTATCCAGTGTCCAGCTTTGCTTCGGCCCCAGTGTCTACATTCCTCCCGTTGGCAGTGGAAGAAAGCTCTGGGGGGTTCCAGCCCCTTTCCCTGTCCTTCGGCCCCCATCTCCCTTTGGCATGTGGAAGAAAGCTCTGGGGGGTTCCAGCCCCTTTCCCTGCCGTTTGGAGTATTTTCTATGCATCGTCGGCGTTCCTGTTTGGCAGTGGAAGAACTCTCCGGGGGGTTTCAGCCCCTTTCCCTGCCTCGCCGCCTGTGTTAACCTGTCCTGAACTCTTCTGCACCCACTTCCCATTCTTGTCCCCCTCATGTTCCTCTCATGTCCCTCTCCCCATTGGACTTTGTGGGACGTCAGGAGCCGTCCTTAGAGGGGAGGTACTGTCATGGTCTCAGACTTTGCTCTTCTAGCTGTTGAATGTCTATGTTCTTGTTCTAGTTGTTTTGGTTCTATGTTCATGTCTACCCCATTTGTTTCTCATGTGTAATCAGCCCTCCTGTGTATATTAGTCTTGTTCCCCAGTCAGTCCTTGTCGGTTCATTGTTTAGTGTCACTCTGCATTTGTGATTTCTGTTCTGTTCACCTGTTAAATAAAATACCCAACCATGGGTTTTGATCACTACTCCTGCCTGGCTGTCCTGCATTTGGGTCCTCACCACCACCACCACCAGATCGTGACACTGCGTTAGTTTTACTGAGGTTAGGTTTAGGTATAGTTTACTGAGGTTAGGTTTAGGTATAGTTTTACTGAGGTTAGGGTTAGGGTTAGGTTTAGGTATAGTTTTACTGAGGTTAGGGTTAGGGTTAGGGTTAGGTATAGTTTTACTGAGGTTAAGGTTAGGGTTAGGTTTAGGTGTAGGTGTCAATCACAGCGACTGGCCAGTCACAGCGCACCATTTACTCAAATGCGAAACGGGAACCATATCAGCGTATTCAAATAATGCTTTAAAAATAAAGAAGAAGAAAGTAAATTATAGTGCGGCTTTTAAAGGCCATGATTAATTGTCAAACATGCAGCTGTGCTAGCCTAGTATCAAAAACTGATGATACATTTTTCTGGGTTAGTTTCATATTTGTATTCCTTGGTCACTTCTACTCCACTACATCTCAGAGGTAAATATTGTACTTTTAGCCACTATAATTAGGCTATTTGAAAACTTTAGTTATAAGTTACTTTGTATAGATATTACAAAACATACACCAGTAAGATGCCCTGAGGGCTAGAAGCGACCTCGCCCTAAAGGGCCCAAAGGGCACTGAAACAACAAAGCTTCTTAATACGGCACAGTTGAGAAGCAGGAGTTCAACTATTAAATCGGTTGTCCTTGAGGTCAGATGTAGAGTTGCTGGCCGGCTCCATATATGCAGATGTAGGTGATGATCCAGTCTTCTCCATATATGGATATCCAGGTTTGATGAGGTCGGTGTCGTGATCTTCATATAGGCGGGGCCTATGGAGATCCATGTGTTGTACCAACTGGTTCATTTTCAAATATGTCCATCCTACCTTACAAGTAGGATGGACACCATTGCGTCCAAAACTACAATATAACAGTAGCCACAACGTCATATTTACATTGCTCCCAAACTTCTCTCCCATATATAATTTAATTCACCTCACGCAGAGGCTCACTCACACAACTAACTGCTCACCTTACACGATCTCCCCCTGGTGGCGTTACTCAGTAATTACTATCATTTCAACTCTCACCCCCCAAACACACACACTAAAATAACAACAAAACCAATAATTGTGCAACAACTGATACTGATACTAATTGATACTTTTACTATATTCAGTGATTTCACTTAATTCAAATATCACTTTACTTTTTTTTACTATAGACTATAGAGTGTGCTGACCATATAAGGAGTTCCTCCCTGTCCCCAGTTAACCCCTGGGGCAAAAAACCTTACGTTTCGTTTTTGGCTAGAGGGCCCAGCCTTCCTCCAATCATGATCAAGTGGGGTTGGCTGGGCCTTGGTGCACGTGCTGTTGGCCAGTCCCCCCACTTTAGAGCGTGCATGTGCACATCTTGTTACTGGGGCGGACCAGTTTTTTTTCCCAAATCACCACTGAATGCTCCTCCATTTAGGCCTAATGCCGATTCTAAAAACGCCTTCTAAAGCCTGACCTAAGTTTTCTGAAAAACTTCAAATATTTATATAGCAGCATCAATTTTTTGTATTTTTTTAATACTGTACATACTGTACAGAACCCAAAAATGGGTTCCCGGCCTGATGGGGTAAAACACTAAAAGGGGTTCCCGCCCAGAATGGGTTTTAAGTAGAGAATGTGAGTAGCCACTTTGTTCACCACTGGGTGCAGCTACCCTCATGTTTATGTTTTGATAAGAATACTAGAATAGTGGTGAACAAGGACAATGATAGGCTGCAGGCATTAGGCAGCCATGAGCAGTGAGCACATTACGCTCCTAGAATTACTTTCTGCTGTCGGGGTATTGTAAAACACACATAAAACCAGGAGTGAGAAAGTCATTTTTTATTGTACTCAGAATAAGGCCAGCATAGCGTAAAGGTGGAGCAGTGAGTTTCAGAGTGCTGTTGCACAACTGCAGGAGGGTGTTCGTATTTGACTACTTTCAGGGCCATTCATTCCTCATTCTAGACTTGTCATACAGAAAATCTTTATTCCTTGCAATCAACTGTAACGATGATAATACTCGAACTGTAGGCTACTTCATCATATTTTTGAGTATTTGCATTTGACTTATTACAGTATTTGTTATTTTGGTAAGTTAAATGTCTTAACCAGCTCAATGTCATTTTTGTGTCCGCCCTGAGACTGGGAGGTCGGGGTTTGATCCCTGGACACTGTGGACAGGTCATACCAAAGACTCAAAAGAAATGGCACCCAATGCCTCCCTGCTTGGCACTCAGCAGATGCTGTCCCTGTGACTAGTGTCATGTCCAGGGGGTGGGGGTGTACACAAAGCTGCATGCCTCACGCAGTCACGCTACAGAAACGGAGATTGGCTCCTGTCCTATATGGCTCAGCAAGGCTTACTTTTTTACTACAATACAGTATCTACGAAAGGACTCCTAGTTAAAAAAATAATAAAAAAACTAAAATCTACACGCAATTTGTATATTTGTTATATTTTCACTTTTTGGGAAAATTGCTAAATTTAATAGGCCTACAGCAATGCATTGATATATTTTTTTTTACTTTGTACTATGTTTAAAAGCATGTACTTATTTTGAATACTGTACGTTTTAGTACATTTTTGTTAAGCAAGTACTGCAGTACTTTCCGGGTACAAATTTGACTGACCAACTTTCACTTGCAGTTGAATCATATTTGACGTAAGTAACTAAGTATGTATACTTTTTACTCAAGTACTGGGGTGGAGTACTTTATTTGTTGTTAGGAGTAACACAGACACCTGGGCTTGACATAATTTATCTTCATGTGTGAAAACCATGATGTATTTCCATTAAATGAAGATTCATCAACTACAACCAACAATCAATGTCGCTTTTATTCCCTATGTTACATACAGATCACATTTTAGGCATTTAGCAAAAACTCTTATCCAGAGGAACTTACAAAATGCAAACCTATACAAATTTTATCCCTGTTGTGAATCCACATTTATCTTGGAGGCTAAATGATCTCTGAAACATACTATATATCGTCACTTAATACAACAAACAAAACAATCTGTCATTATATTTCACATAGGAATTCCAGGTCAATTTTATTCCATAATCTTTGGTCACTTTTATTTATATTTGATACTATAATTCATCAATGACATAAAATCCCTGCTCATAGTACAAAACAAAAAACAGTATATTGCTTTATCTCTCCTACGAGATTAACAATCATTAAAACTAACAAGAACATCGATTCGTGTTTAGCTGGTGAATTTGCCCAAGAGTATAATTGAAGTAAAGTGAGGAGAATTGACTTGGAACATGCAAATGCTATAAAATGTCTTAACATGACTCCTTCGTGTGTCAGAACCCTAAAGGTGAGCTATTTTCCCATAACAGAACAATCTTCAACATTTCAAATCAGATTAACAATGAACTGCAAATTACTGCAAAACTACTGCACAACATATAAACATGAATCACTGTAAATAATTCCAAATAGAGAAAATGTAGAGACAGCATTAGAAGGAATGTAACAGTGTTTAAATTTCTACTTCATTAGTATCAAATCCAGCTTCTGAGTTTGCTGGATAGTAGTGACTCAAATGTATTCCTGGAGAACAAGAAGAATCTTGCCACTTTTCTATCCTACCATGTAGTTAACTGCAAGCATGTGGTATACTAGGTCCAAATGAGTCCCTGATTAGACAGCGGGAAGGAAACCCAACCATATTCTACATCGAGAACCACTGCCACAGTGCGTCTGTAGGCCAGGGGAGGCCTTCAGCCTGAAGCAGTAATATGGGTGAATTATACTTTTGTTGCATGCTTATGTAGATCGGCTATTTTGGGTGTGTGATACAGTACGCAAGTATAAATCAGTCATTAGTGCAACAGAATATTTCAGCACAAAAGGTAAATAATACGTGTACTTTATGTACCTCTGGGAAGGTTTTCGTGCTGAGCTGATAAAGCCAAAGGATTGAAAGCTTTGCCCATTTGAAAAACAAAATACAAAGAAAAAGAAATCCCCAGTGACCCCAGTCTAAGAAACTGTAAATTAGATTTTTAGACAATATAGAATAACTGTTTTTCTTTTATACAAAACATTGATCTTGATTGTATATCTAAATGACAAAGGCAAATAAAACTACACCATTCAGATGCAGATATTTGCAAAATTATTATTTGTTCTAGTCATCTTTGAGCATCAACAGGGTTTATGTAACATCAGGACAATTTATAAAATACCATGGATAGGAAGTTGTCAGACACAGAACGACCAAACTGGTTTCAGATTCTTCCCTATAATAATTGCCTAAATATTCAGTCAGTTCTGGATTGCATTTAGCTGAAGCCTCATCCATCTGGTGCTTCAAGCAGACATAATCCCTGCTAATTCTGAAACACCACTGATCCCACACTGAGAACTATTGCTTTACCAACCATTTGTTTCTTTGTTACTTTGCTCTCCTTTGAGAGTGGCTATGGCTTCTCCATGCAGCTGCCGGTGTTAAAATGATAAAACCTTACATACACAAGGACACAGGAAGGTGTGAGGGGTTAGTTGTTTTCATGCTCTCAGGGCATTGGGGAACGGCAGGCGTCTGGTGAATGCGTGTGCATTTTGGCATTGAGGAGAGAGTTGATGTAAGGCCAGATCCGATCTGTCTCTGTACCTGAGAATGAGTGCAGGATACCATGTGACCTGAGAGGAGAATATAAAAAAACAATTCAGGATGCAAATTTACCTTGAAGAAGGCAATTTTATTTAGGTAATTCACAAAGGCTAAAGGCACAACATATTTCCATTTTTTAAAATTTTAAAGTAGTCAGTTGTTT
Source organism: Protomyctophum parallelum (assembly GCF_964188405.1). Classification (NCBI taxonomy): domain Eukaryota; kingdom Metazoa; phylum Chordata; class Actinopteri; order Myctophiformes; family Myctophidae; genus Protomyctophum; species Protomyctophum parallelum. The sequence continues at coordinate 29,338,604 of NC_139701.1, read as the reverse complement.
GAAGTCTCAGATCGTCTTTAAATTTAGCCCAGCAATAGGACTATAAACATTTGTTTTGTCGCTACCCTCAATGGCCGTGACCTTGTCTTTGTTGACTGTGCTTATGGCAAAATAGCGATCTTGACTTCAGAAAATATGAAGGTTGACATCAACATCAATGGGGCCATAAACCATGTGGGTGTGACAGGCCGATAATTGCGCACAAAATGCTCCATGGGAAGTGTAGAAACAGAGAAAGGCAGAAACAGAAAGGGGAATATTCCTTAATATCCTTGGTTAAATTATGATATCAATTAGCTGAAATGCCCATCAAAAGCACGATAGTTTCCCTTTCATATAAAAAGATCACACCCGTGTGAAGTGAGGGGCGCTCTTATCATCATAAATCACATTTCGTGCTCAACCAATCAAATCATCACAAATGTCATTCCTGCCAATCACAATTTGTGTCCTCACTTTTCTGTCTTCTCTTTTTCGTTTACACAAACCCGGAAAGCTGGGCATACAAGGCCCCTCAAAAAGAACATTTGAGGAGAGTGGACCGCACACTTTTGTTTGTCGTTTCGTAAAGAGGTAGAGAATTATGAACTGACTTGTATAGGTCTATTACAGGCTTGGCCACATCTTTGTAGCGTCTCAGCCTGGCCACCAGGACCTCCCGTTTGTCATCATCGTGCTGCATCAATGGCTCGCCAGTGTCATCATCCCTGCCCTGGGGTGGGGACAGCCCAGTCCAACATAACACAACAAGGGACACAAAGATACATGACACTTTGCATTGGCAAGGTTCCTTAACATGATGAAACACAGCATAGTACATCACAAAGTACACACACAAAAAACATCACTATCTTTCCTGTCAATCTCCAATCTCCTGGGAACCTCATAAAAGCTGAAATTCCTAGGAAGATGGGAATTAATATTTCTGGTATATGTTGGTACTCATTGGTTTCCCTGATAATGTTATGCTATCAAGTCATTTGTTGGATAAATAAGAGGCTATAGTCCTACATAGCTAGCATTATTAAATCATGCTTTCAGAATGTCCAGACCGTGACTCTGGGAGGGTTGAATCCCATGTTATAGACCCTTCCACTAGCTGGGTGGACCCAGCGGTCACTCAGTCGATCCTTTATGGTTTCAAAGGGGATATTGAGGCTGATGACCAGATCCAAATCACACACAGTGTTCAGGGCCCGGGCCTGGCTTAGGGTCCGAGGAAAACCTACGGACAGCAAAGGGAGGAGTAGGTACTAGGTAATTTAACTCTGAGATTGTACAAAATAAATTTAACTAAATTGACATTTACAGGTCAATTTGGTTACATTTGTAATTGTATACTTACACAAAATATCATAGGATTTTACTGTGTATGCTTGCTGTGTGTGAGAGAGACAGGAACAGAGGAGCAGCTAATCGACACGTCCATTTGGTTACATCTGTATACTCTAAGAGTTACAAGGTAAGTGCACACACGCGGTGTGTGTGTATGTCACTGTCACACAGTCACACTCTCAAAGGGAAATAAATATACGTATTGAGTCGACGAAAGTGAAGAATTTTGTACACACTTCAATATATTTATTTACAGTGGTTGCACTTTGTGCACTTGTACTACGGTCATGATGACACATCTAAATATCTAACATTTTGACAATTGAACTCTACTCTACATGTGTGTTTGTGTGTAGTTAAACTCTGTTTATGTGTGTGCATGTCCTTGACTCTTGGGTTGGGGGGGTGGGGATATGTTTCACAGACTATCAATATTTGGCATTTGTCAAAATTGAAAGGGTTCAACCTAATAATGTTTGTGTTGTCTTTCCTCCTATGAATATTTTAGTATGTCACTAAGTCGGCTACAAGAGTGACATACATTCATTTGGTCACCATGTCACTCTGGTTATGTGTAACTCAACACTGTAACCATATATTCACAGCAATTACATGTTTTTGTCTTACTGTACAGTATTGGGGAGGGATTTCTCACACCCCATGACTTACAGTAAGAGCAAAATTACCATTGTATGTATTGCATAGTGGACTGTCTGAACTCCCCCGTGGGCTGATCAAATATATAATTTTATAAAATTAGAGCAGTGCGTTTGTGGTAATTGTTACTTAAGAGCCCCTATGAAAGCCACAAACCAGATCCAACCACAATCGACAACAGCAGTATATCTCCTGGCCTTGCAAAATGATTAATAGCAGCACAAATTGATGACTGTTTTAATGCATCGTACAGTAGAAGTATACAGGTCTCAAAATATTAGCACTTTTCAGACTGGATCATCCATAGTTCATATGAATGATGGACGACATACTGTTTAACATTTACTTCAAAGTGTATACAGTTTTTTTGAACAATATCAAAGTAGTAGTGAGTTGTTTTTATTCTTATTACATCACCACAGTCTATACTCTAAAATAATCTTAGAAAAATGGTGTGATCTGAAAATAGCATGATCACCATCTAAAATTCTAAATAATTAAATGATGTAACGGTTGAAAGCATGCAGATGCCTATTGAATAATCCCTTGCTGCACCAGGTAAGAAGATAGTTCATTATAATATGGGATGGCATTATGGAAGATATTGAGGTCAACCTATTCACTTTGCTCAGTAATTCAATGTGCATGTGGCACTGTGAAAGGGAGATAAAGACCATGCTGGAGTAGTTTTCTTTATGCACTTTGTGGCCATAAGTGGCCATTATACTCAACATAATCCAATGGTCTACTGTTCCACAGTAATGGTCCTGAAAATAACATTATTAATATGAAAAAAATGAAAGGAGATTAAAATAAGATGGTGATTCATCAAATGACTGAGTCATTCAAAGTGGCTTGACCAGCCTGGGTGTGTACTGTAATGTACGGTACATTTTACATTTTTTAAAGTAATGTACCGTACAGTACACACCCAGGCTAGTCAAAAAATCTATTAAAATCTTTCATTCCCACTATTGTCTGTACTGTTTGAACCCTTTCACTTTCCTGTCAAGTATAGTAAATACTATAATAAAAAATAGAAAATATACTGTATTAAAAATAAAATAAAACATTTTGTATTCATTTGTTTTCATTTGCAATAATCCAGTGAGAATGAATGGAGGTTTGGTTCTTACCATCCAGAAGGAAACTCATGTTAGTCAGCTGTTCCAGTCTGGGCAGCATGAGTCTAGTCATGACATGGTCCGGCACCAACAGGCCTCGCTGCACATAATTATTCACCGTTAGACCTGCCTCTGGTAGACAGATGAAGAAAGACAATAAATACTTGCCTCCAGGCACATGCACACATAGACACTAAAGGAAGCTTGAGCCCCTGCCTGTGCACAGACTGCACACAGACATCAAAGGGGGTTTGAGCCCCTTCCCTTTTACCCGCCTGTGACACGCCACGTTGTGAGCTTGTAGATCTATATTTGCCAAAAGTGCCCTTTTAGGGATTTTCAGCCCCTGCCTCTCTAACATTCTCTGCATGTCCCTGCTTGCCTCAGATAGACTACTACATCATTAACGTATTTGTTTGTAACACAGAGTGTACAAATGTCCATTCGGCCATTTGCTTTTGACACAAAGAATGCACATCAGCCAAAGAAATGAGATAAACAAAAGGAGAGACTGGCTAATGACTGGTGTAACCCCCCTAACGACTTGAAAAGCAAAAGAGAAGAAATCTTAACACCAATATCTATGACCGACTTTATTATTATAAAGCCGATTTTTGAGCAATTTGCGTGAAACGTCCTACACACAATCTATGGACCATTATCTGAAATCCCAGTTGAAGAGAAGTTTGTACGTGAAAACATGAACATCGAACATGGACAATGATCCCATAAGGGCACACATAATCGTTTTCAAAAACACTGCATGATGTTGCTGTTTACCATGAAGTAACTGATTGTCTCTGTGTAGCTCAGTCAGTAGAGCTCTTGCCCTTGGACCATAACGTTGTGTGTTCAAATCCGGGTACAGACAACTCCATGAGTCTAATTTGTGCATTTTGTTCTTATTGCGTATCGTCTTCTTTCTTGGTCCCACCTTATCGCTGCTTGCAGCTATATTATTATAGTTAATAATAAATAGCAATAAGTTATTAGTTAACAATAAGTAGCCGCTCTATGCCCAAACAGCACCAGTCGCAACTCCTTGCAATTAGTCACAACTCCTTGCAACAAAACAGTTTTAAGGTCAACCGCATGCACAACTCCTTGCAACTGCCATTGGGGAATGGGATAATGGTTGCAAGTAGTTGGGCTTTAGGCATAAACCCACATAAACTCACCAACTAAACAGTGTACAATATTCTGCTGTGCTATTTTCTGATATGCTAGTAATTAGCCTAAGATTTAGACTCTTGTAGATGTATTTCATAGACTCTGACATGTCAGAATCGATAAAATACATCTATGAGTCTAAATCTTATAGGCTAATATTCTAATCACAGAATGTAATTCCAGGCACAGCAGTGGACTAGTGAATCTTGGCCATTGTTTTAGAAGCTGTAAACTGAAACTTTAGATGCTGGATCTTGCAAGGAAACATTGAAATGGTTACTGTATAATTATAGTCCTGCACATGTGTTTTTCTGTCATGAATGAACACAAACTTCATTACTGTTGGTGGTGTATAATAGCCCTGTTCCTGGAGTTCTGTTGTGTTCATCAAATGAGATCTAGCTGGACATGTGGCCAGACAATAACATACCATTCCCATGAAAGTAGTATCAAGATCATTATCAATTTGATCAATTTTCAAATCATCCATGTTGGGCATAGGCGTAGTGGAGTGCAAACAAGGATATCCGTATAATGAGGCCTTCCCCTCACCATAGGGTACAGCAGGGTTTAAAAAAACTTAAAAAGAAGCTAAAGTCTTGGCGTTATGCCAGGCAGCTTCACCTCGCCTGAACTGCATTGCTGTCGGGAGTTTGAATATAAGCCAAATAATACAAATAAATTAGTTATAATTACTCAGCTTCTTCTTCATTATTTGTCGAATTTATTAGGGATATAGAGCCATTTGTATTATTTTTGGTTTTATACTTAAATTAGGCTAGGCTATTGCATTGCAAACAAACGTTCAGACACATGTATCTCAATATTATTGACCAAGGCCATACCTGTATTTGCAGCTATTGCCTCCCGCAGAAAGTGACCACTGGACAAATATTGCAGACCAAAACTTTGTGCAATCCTTTTCGATATGGTCCCCTTTCCCGAACCTGGTGGACCCATGATAGCAGCTCGGAATATTTTGGCCATTCTCCAAAACAGCCTGCATATGTGACACAAATAGGAAACAAAACGATTGCTCTGCTGCATATCAGTTTATTACACTGCATATCGTGGAAAAGCCCATTGTCCGAAAAAATAACCGTTAATCCAAACCTTCCCTAGTTTCATGCACGAATGAAATATCTTACAATGCACGACATTATGTGATTGACTTTAGTTTTATCTTACCAATTCAACTGGTTCTTATCTCTGGAATCTAGTGAGCTCTACGCCTCTACCTCTACACAGAGATCGATCGCTCTCTGCAAACATTGGCTATATCCTCCCCACAGAGACTGCTTGAGCTTGACTCTGATGGAAGTTAAAAGACGCTTTTTTCCCTTCTCAGCTCTCTGTCGAGGACACCAACTTGCCTACGTCTTTAAGGGGAAAAAAAGTTTTCTCTGCGAATGAATGAGGGAGCTTCCACAACGCCCTATTTTTCTGTGACCCCTCCACCCCCCGACACATCATCCTGAAAAAATGCGGACGGTTCTGCGCAGGAACTTCGCAGAGTAGTGTGGTTATTGTAGTCCTTTATTTAACAGTACTACAGGCCAGTATGCCTACATGGTTTCCGCCAATAGCCTACCTCAGAAAACGGAGACTTTTTATAAATTAATGAGGTGATCTAAAGTCAATGGATATAGCCTAGGCCGCCTAATTAATTAATGCTAGAAAAATGGGAGAGGGAGGACTAGTATGGGGTCGGGTCATAGAGTTTCTTGAATGGCACCTGAACGTTCGTGCAGCGCCACTGCAGCGAAACCTCCCTGGTATTTTCTGAGATGATGAGAGAATATTATCATACAATATAATATTATCATACAATATTATCAAGCAACTGGATACAAATACATGCTTGAATGTGTACTATAGTATAGTCAATATTTATAGCGTTTTGTTCAAAGAGATGCTGTTTAGGCAACATCTGAATAATGGGCTATTAATTGGTTAATGAGTGAGAGAGATTCGACATTCCAACACTTGTTGACAGCCTGGCTCTGTGATCAAAGCGAGAAGCACGTATTTTGATGAGCTAAACCTACGCCAAAGCAAGTCTGCATCCACAGTCCACACACTGACTGGTCACTGCCACTTACTGGCGCAAAAACACGAGGCACGCAGTCTTTCCACGCAACATTTGCGGACAGATCGGAATATACTTGTTGCGAGCCATACGGCGGCGGCAGTGTCCAAAGCTGTCAAATGCAGCGCACAGACGCACACTCTGGTGTCTCCTCCTGACAGTCAGCTGAAACCTGACGATTCCATCAGACGAATAACTTGGAGTCTTGGACGATTAACACTAAAATAATTTACACAACTCGTTTTGCGCGAAGACCCGGAAGCCTTTTTTCCATCATTATAATTTTGTCACATGGCTTTGGGGATTTCAATAACAACAAAAAATGGCGACAATCACGTTGGTCTGTGTGGTCTTGCTGCGTCATTAAACATATTCATGTAAACACGGGAATTAAACTGAAGATTTAAAGGTAAGTTAAGCTAAAATGGTCTGATATTGAACAGTAAATTATAGTAAATAAGAATAAATGGTGTTATTTTGAATCGTTGCACAACATGCTGTTTGTTTTTTACCTAGAAAGGGGTGTGCGTAACGCTGGGCGTTAACGTTTGGCTGCTCAATAATACGATTCAATACAACGATAACATTGCACAGATATGTCGCTTTCTTATAACGCATGCATTGTTTAATACAAGCAGGCATATTTTATGTACAGCCATGAACAGCAGCCTGATTTTGGTTTGTATAAACTTTTGTTTATTTATAGAAAACAGCAACAAGCTTTGGCACCATGCAGAATTGAAATCACGCTGTTTTGCTTGCTGTCAGTCACTTAAACTGTGGGAGAGAGCATGCCCATTGATGCCTGTATACAAGGCTCATACTGTTATTTACATTTGTAATTTATATAAAGGAGTTTGCAATAGTGGCGGTTTCATTAACCTATATGATTATAGGCATTAAAGCGCTGTTAGACAATGAAATAATAGTTCGTCTTACGTTTTACATTATTGCATAATGCAGATTTTTGATATACAACACATTTTTGGCAAGTACTGTTTTGGCTGTGTGCGTGCGCGTGCGTGAGACAGGGACAGAGGACTCGGAGCAGCTAATCGAGTTGTTTACATCAAGTGCAGAGGGCGGACTGATTCAGGGAGGAGTCTGCTTCACAGCGCGACGCGACTGGACTGCTGGAGAGGCTTCTCTCCCCGAGGAGGCGGAGTCCTGAAAGAACCATAACAAGTCTGACATCACTCAGTGCTGTGGTTGGTATGAATTATATGGGCGGAAAAACACATCTTTGCACCATACATTGTTTTGTCAGCATTTTTAAATGCTGCTTGTTCTGTATAAAACTGTAACTTTGTGTGTGTGTGTGTGTGTGTGTGTGTGTGTGTGTGTGTGTGTGTGTGTGTGTGTGTGTGTGTGTGTGTGTGTGTGTGTGTGTGTGTGTGTGTGTGTGTGTGTGTGTGTGTGTGTGTGTGTGTGTGTGTGTGTGTGTGTGTATTCCTTGCTAATCTAACCTGCTTCTACAGGTCACAGCTATAGGTCCCCTCACTGCATTGCACCCTTTAATCCAGACTTTTGAGTTGGTGCTTCGGAGTCATCACATCCTTTCTTGAATTTACAGTTATTCCTTACTATTATGAATCACTTACGGCAAGGTGTGTACATTTGTTTATTCGGCTTTCCTTTGAAAATATGAAATACTTTGGATGTCCACGTGTACTTTTCCTGTCTTAGGTAGCATTTGATTGGTCCACAGTGTTTTATCCATTCTTTGAGGTCTGAATCCCCTGTTCCAGGGCAAAGTCCACCTTGTTGGTAACCAATGTTAGGAAAGTAACAAAAGTAATATATTACATATTAACTTTCATGTCAAATATTGTTAACCTTATATGATTATAGTGTGGAGATTAGTGTATTGTATTATTTGCTACACTACATTTGGATACTTACATAAACATACACATGCTGGTGAGAATAACAACAGAAAACATTCAGTAGCTCACCGGCTGAAGAGGGATGGACAGAGAGAAAAGCAGACGGATGACTGGATGGATGCCACATGTCAACAACACAAGACAGAGAGGAGGAATGGGCTGCTAGATTGTAATGGCCCCCCTGGTTCAGTTATCACGGTGCTGATGCTGTCCCAATAGAAGGTACAGTACTGTGATAACTGAAGGATGGCTGCCACCTTGACACTAGAACAATGGATCATCAATTAAGTTGAATCACCCCGGCACAAATCAAATCAAACGTCAAGGTACGGTGTTACTAGAGGACACATTGAGCTAAGAAACGTTTGACTGCATATTACATTAAATTACATTGGAAATATTTAGCCCTAAACAGTGGAACATCCTGTGTATCAAAAAAGAGATAAAATAAAGAAAAACATTTCTGTCTTTGTTTATATTATTCCTAGAACATCATTGGTAAAATGGAAGTGGAAATTGACACTATAATAGATATATGTTTGATACTGCTTTATTGTATATTGTATATAGCATAATATAAACATAGGCCATAACATTTATGAAAAAACAGTTGTAGGAAGCTATTCCTGGAAGCTTCTTTATCCACATTTTTAAGATGTGTTAAGGAATTTTAGACTTACAATCAAAAAATGGAAGTCGAAGTCCAAATCAAGTAAGAGGTCAAAAGTGTTGAGAACACAATCACTGGTTTATTACAAGACCGGTCCCGGAGCAGCACAACACCTGAGCATTATGACAACTCCCAATTACAGGTTTTCATCCTCTCTTATACACTTCGCGAGGCTCCAAAGAATAAAAATACACATGGTTGAGAATGCAACAAGACACTTCTTTAACACATAGCCTTTTATGGTTTAACACATGTCCTTGTATGCTGTTGTTGTAGTCTGCTAGTCTAAACACAAATAGGTTGTTGACTGCTGGTAACAGGTGGAAGAGTATTTTCTCAGTTCTTAGTTAGCTCACATAGACTGAAATGTCATTTTCCCATTACAGATGTTACTCAAATGGGTTAATTTTGATGCTCATGCATTTTATAAAATGGGTTTATTGAAAGAGTTTGGGCTGTACATACTATGTGTGACTCAAGGGGGGTCACTTGACAGCAGCATTTAGTCTAGACTACTGAATAATAGTTGTGACAGGTATAATTCTTTATTGATTCAGTTTTACATAGACATGGTGATACGATATATCCATTGTGTGTACCATTGTATTTATTTTTGTCCATACTATATACTATATAGACAAACGTTTCTGGAAAACAAACAATATTTTTCCCTTCACCACTTTATAGTCCTTACTGTTGTCAACAGAGGGAGCTTCCACACTGTGCCACAGTGTTGGAGATGCATGTTGTGGACTGCATGGATGTTGAATGCCTCTATAATTTTGTATACTATACTTGCAGAAACCTCAATAATGAATACGTTGATATTCAAAATCTACTAATGTGCTGTGCTTTTGCTTTCCATTTAGTTTATGTAAAGACGTGTAAAAGTGTAAAAATGCAACATTTATTACATTCATTGCACTATTACTGTAGGCCTATAGGCTACTTGTATATTTTGTAAAACATAATTTGGGAATTTGGAATTTGTTAGGTAGTTGAAAAATAGCACAATATATGAATTGACCAGGACTAGGCTAGTTAAAAGTGGTGTTAAATTCCAATACATCATGGATCCTGGGTTTAAGTTATATTATAATAATTTGTTTCTTTTACCAAAATCAAATCATGGATTGTGTGTGTGTGTACTGCATGTAGGCCTACTAGTAACTACAGTATACGAATATCATACATCATGTACACTGTATACAGAACCATCCTATCGGCGGGGCAGTTAATGCCGCGATGGCTCGGAAAAAACTCCTGCTTTTTCCATGGCAAGGTTCTGTATCTTTGTCCAGATAGCATGAGGTTAAAAAAGCGATACAGAGGATGATCAGTGTCATTTGATATTGAAAGTGCTAACCGTGTGATGGCCTTAATTGTTCACATCAGAAAGTGTGGGTGTAGGGAGTCTGATGATCTTGGAAGCAATATGGGAAATACTGAAAAGTTGGTTTCTGTTGGCATAGGCAGATCAACATATGGAATGTCAGAATAGGTCAGATCTAAGGGTGGCAGCGGTGGCAGGGTCTTAAGTGTACAGGGTTTGATGAGGGCCCAGGTAGGGACGGGCCTTAATTTTCATGGCCTGTTGAGAACTCTAGTTTTCCTTGGGGCAGGCCCATCTAGAGTTTAAATGGACAGGTATCAGTCAAAAGGGAGACATCAAAGGGGAAGGATGGATGGGGAAGGATCAACTCAACATATGGAATGTCAACAGGTTCTGACATATATCCATATACTAATATTGATGACATCAAGGATCTCCATATATGGGCTTATTTGCGACAGCAGGTTGCATTTACTATATGATATGATCCCTAATTTACTATCATCCCTGATGATGTCATAGTGATGTCACGAGACGTGGCCACAATATATGAGGGCTTTCCCCATGTATAAACAATATATGGGGGCTTTCCCCATGTATGCATTTTGTTTTGTCTTTTGTTGTTGCCTCTATTGAGCTGTTAAATTCAAATGTAATGAGCATTTAACTACCGGTATCACTATTTGGTGGTGCAGCAGATGGTAACTGATAACTCACCCCTTTTCCAACTCACATCCACAATCTGCTACATTTTTAAACATACAAACATACAACACATTCTGAATTCTTTCACCTGGTTCTCTTTCATCATCAAGAGTAATCATGTGAGACATGGGGGTGAGTTGGTCTAAGCCGTGAGTTATCCAGTATTCCTGTACATCTGGACCTATATGGGCACGTGACGACACCACTACATACTTCAACCTCCCACCTCGTTATACATGTTTAATATCAAGATAATGTAGGCTCTAAATTCAACATAATGTAGGCCTATATTCAAATTAGAGATTAATATCAATAGCCTAAGGTTATACAACCAGGCTAAAATGAAAGCAGATTAAGCTTTGAACAAAACAGAGAAGATGATGGTCCTAAATTATTAACAAAGCCTCTAATTTAATAATTTCCTATAGCTGACCTCTTCTTGGGAAATGTCATACATCTTGGAATTGGAAGGCATGTCTGTCAATTGTCATACATCTTGGAATGGAAGGCATATAGGATAACGATCATAAAGGATGGCATGGGAAGTCCCTTTATGTTAATTCCTTTTCTAACTTCCTCTTTTTAAAACTGACAATTTCCAATTTGTCCCGTCCTTCAATTAAATACAAGAAGAACCCTAGGCTACTTCTATCCTCAGAGTAGGCTAATCCCATTTGTTTTTATAACAACCCTAATATAACCCTAATAGCCTACTGTGCCAAATGTGGCACATACCAACATTTATATCTAATTGTTTGTGCTAAATTCAAATTGAGTATCTCAACTTAATATAGCATCTGATTGAGAAACTGGGAAACACAAAGATTTTTCTTTTCATCATTAGAAATTAATTCAGTCCAAAAGGGGTTATGGTTTTAATCCAATAAGAAAAGCAAAATTGACATGGACACACACAAAAACGGTGACGCACCGATGCCTCTATCATCTATCTATGTGGCCTCTATGTCTCAGATGCAGTCGGTCTCAAAAATGTTTGCCTTGCCTGGCTTTAAATTGTGAGACTTCTTCTGGAACAGGTGGATATCAATTCTGCTTTGGATTTTCCACGGTAATTATGTTAACAACAAGCCTACAGACTGCCTTATGATTTGGGACAGCATTGCTCAACAACAACACCTGCAGGCTGACCCACAAATTCCACAACCACAGTCATTGTGGCCCATAACTGTCACAGATAACAGGTATTTCTTTTACAGGGGTTTCCCAAAGGAATTTGTAATTGCCGTTTCCTGTAAACGCCTACACACAAGTCACAACTAAGGAAATATATTAATAAATATAAATATTCCTGAACATTATTTCACTATACATAGATCAGTATCATTATACCCCCAGCAGTGTGTGTGAGTGTGTGTGTGTGTGTGTGTGTGTGTGTGTGTGTGTGTGTGTGTGTGTGTGTGTGTGTGTGTGTGTGTGTGTGTGTGTGTGTGTGTGTGTGTGTGTGTGTGTGCGTGCGTGTGTGTGTGTGTGTGTGTGCGTGCGTGTGCTTGTGTGTGTGTGTGTGTGCGTGTGCGTATGTGTGTGTGCTTGTGCGTATGTGTGTGCGTGTGCGTATGTGTGTGTGTGGGCGGGGGAACGTCAGCTTTACTGACGGACGTGAGCACCAATCAGAGCCTCCGTTGCAGAGCACTGTTTTCGGGAATTGGGACGTTGCTTGTCAGGAAGGGTTAGAAGATTACTGCGGCCGCGTCCGCTATCAAAGTAGCACTGTCTTCAACGACAAGAAATACGTTGGAAATAGCCGTCGTTCATCTATTTTTTGCGGGGTATAGTGATATTTGGACCATTTTTTATACTTGGACATTTTTATCACACGGCCAACACATAAGACTTTACGTGAAGCTAGAGAAGCTCTGTCTTCTAATGTACAAAACGAAACGGAAGTAACTCGCCAGCTGTCTGGCTAGCTTGCTAGGTAAGTGTGTAACCTTTTACAACTGTTACTTACAGTCCCATAACTGTGTTCTGTCCTTGCTTGGTTGTTTGATAAAGTACACACAAAGCCACAGTTATAATTCTATTATCAAGTACAGTACTTGGCGCTTGTTTGGCGCTTATTGCTGCTTCGGGCGATTAATATCAAAATGCTAATGTTAGTCTGGCTGGCATAATATGAATACACACACACATACACACACACACACACACACACACACACACACACACACACACACACACACACACACACACACACACACACGTCCCATATAATCTCATTTCGATAGTACAGTATCAGCACTATAGTCATAAGTCAAGTGTATATTAGCCGATACTAATGGTGGTAATTCTAACTTGATCTATGATCGGTCAAGATATGTATAGATCATAGATCAAGTTAAAATTACAACTGATTCACTGTTCAAACATAAATGCCCTGTCAATAGGTCAAGTTGACCTATTGACAGGGCATTTATGTGGAAATTTAATTGAACAGTGAATCCTATAAAACCCTATATCTCTTGTTTCTGTAATTGTTTTTCAGTTTTTGTTTTCAGTTTTCAGTTTTTTGTTATTTTATTGTTTTGTCTTGTTTGTTTCTTGTTTGTTTGTTTATGTATGTTTTTTTCCTCATTAATAACTTATAAGGATGGGTATGGCCTATACCTTTTCGATCTTGTTTAAAAGAAAAATATATATGATTCTTGTAATGTAACGGACGCCGGACGGAATAAAATGAAGTAAAAGTAAATTGACTACTGCATTATAATCTCTCAGATTGCTGAATGGGCTCCCAGATTGGGCCATAGGCATACCTACAATAAGGTATTTTGGGGATTCCTAATTTCCTATAGTTTGTATGGATTTTGGGTTAATCATATAGGCTATTACATATTTGTCCGCTCATAGGTTTAATTAGGCTTTTATTTTATAGATATTGTAGATGGTAGCATATTTACTTTTTTATAAATGGTTTAGTTATAAGGAATAATGGTTTATGGCTAATGCAGTAGGTAATATGTTGATTAAAAAATATCAACCTGAAATACAGTAACTAGTCTTTATTTGTGCTCTCGAGTTCATGCTATAAATGATTTTCACTCTGTTTTTGTTCATTTATTTTTCCATTTGATTGTGTTTTCATCGGGCTGGTTGTTGTCGTCAACTACTATATGCTAACTATATTTGAAACTAAACTAGACTGCAATTAATTAATGTTTGCTCTGACATTTCCCAAATGGAAATGTTGCCCTATTTCAAAAATGGTGAAAATAGGTGATCTACATGCTCTGATCTACATCTAGGACATGTCACGAATTATCACCACATTTTAGTCGACTCTCTCTCTAGGTCGTCTCAGACGAGCATTCCATCGTCGCTTCCAGTCATCCCGGTTCTCCATACATCTGGCCAGCTCGTTGGTGCTTTGCACTCCTGCATCTTTCTTGAGTACGTCCACATATGTTAGTATGGGACGTCCTCATGACCGGTGCCCATGTGTTGGTTCCCACAGCACCAGTTTGCTGACTGGCAGCTCCTGGTGTCTTTGGCATTGTCCTGCAAGGCTCATTGTGATAGAAATAATTGTGATTAATGATTCAATTGTGTTATTGCCATTGAACATTGAAATATAATTAACATACAAATAACGTAATGACCAATTGATTGATTTATACAGAACCATGGAAACAATTCAGACATACAAAATAATTGTGATTATCTCAAATAATTGCGATCAGACCATTATGCAATAATTATGTCGGGCCAATCTACATGTCGGGCCAATCTACATCACTATGTCAGGGGGGCAGCGACGTGTGGTGAACTTGTAGATCAGCTATTAACTGTTTTTGAAAAATGAGGGATGAAAAGGAAAATGGGGATGCTAGAAGTCAATCAAAAGGACAACACAAAATTGCATTTCCTGCCACCACAACAGAAAAGATGGAATAGAACACCACTACTGAAAATGACACACCCTTTCCAATCAGAGAATCATTTAAAGGGGCATGAGACGTTCGGTGCTTTTCAGCTGACAGCTGGTAATGTCACCCATGAGTAGTAGTACTTTCGTTATGCAGCACTTCCACCTTGATCAATTTCTCAAGATTTCATTGAATATGCTGATTTCAACAATAATTTGCGTGTGTGTGTCACTCATGCCAAAGCCAAAGTAATAATTATAGTAATACTGTAACGGTAGCCTAATAATTAATGATTGGAAAAGAATAAAAAATACATCATATTGGCAGAGGGAAAATATCAAATGTTTTTATGTAGAGCTGACAACAGCTGACAAACATCCACCACCTCTGCTATGTTATGTTTCCGTTTTATACAGGCAGGCTGACTTGTCCTTTGCTTCATAGAGCGTAGGTATTTACAAAAAATGGTGTGTTCATCAAACTTACAAAACACAAAAAAAGATGTAAAAACACGCAGTGAATGAGTTGATGTCTTGTGACCGGCCAGAGGGTGATTAGAGGACTCTTGTGTATTTTGGGTAACATAAACATATTGATCAGTGGGTGGCCGCCGTATTTGTTTGAAAGTCAGAAAGTCAAATTCTTGGTTAATGTCCCACTGATTCAAGAATGATTGAGAACAGCACTAAACTTCTGTTTAAATCGAGCAGGATCCAAGCTGGCTGAGTTTACAGTTAAAGATGGGGTAATCAAAAAACAGCAATATAGTGAGTGATGTTCCAAAATCATACCCTCCCCCTCATCATACCACAACAGCCAGGTGTGGGTTTTTGCTCTCACTATCCTCTGTAGGGACTCGCGGTCGGAATCTGTACAGCACCCAATGGTGTCGCAGCCCCGCCCCATTTCATGACGACACCAGGCCCAGGAAATAATTCCCAATGCGTTTTTCCCATAGACATTTCAAAAAGTATTTATTTAAAGAAGCGTCGTACAAAGCCAACTCGAGTTGTATCATGACAACAAACACAATATTTTGGACCAAACAAATATTTACAAAGAATAAAAACAACAAGAGAGCATCTGTCTTATGATTCTTTACCTGTGCTATTCTATATCCCCATTTGAATCAAACTTTTATTGTTGAAATGAAAACTGAAATTGAACATGAATGAAAACAGAGACCGCCACCACCACCACACTCTTCCCTAATCCTATGTCCTTTTCTTTCCAGTGTCTGAATGCCAACCTTGTGGATAATGGAGCTGACTAGGCAACTGTGTGGAAAGATGAGGAGGTCCGGCAGGAGGGCCCCGCTGTCCTCCTCCCCCTCTTCAACTGCATTGAGGGGCCTGGAGATCCACTTCTACCTCCCAGACAAAAAACAGCTGGAGAAATTTCAAGGTTGCCACACTGCCGAGGACCTCTGCATTGAAGCTGCCAAGGAATGTGGTCAGTCTCTTTCCTGCTTATGCACTAGACCTAAATGAGTTGCTGGTATTATTTATTACTCAGTATTTTTAGTTGACAGTTGGCAGTTACCGTCATGCCAATCTACTTTGCTGTGCTTTTTTGTTTGTATTGCAATTAACTGCTGCCATCATGTTCAGAATTCTGTCAAAGCGCTAGTGTTTTCCAAAATGAGCGGCTTTATTTAACGTGATTAACGTGTTTACTGTTCACTTGACTATTCCTAGTCATGTTTGTTCATGTTCATAAAGTTATAATAATGAACTTATCACCGACGTGATATTAATATTACAACTACAAATTCAATGAGTGAATGTTTCTTTTTTTTTCTTCTTTTTTTTAAAGATATTTTTTTGCGGCTTACGCCTTTTATTGATTTTTGAAGGGACAGACAGTAGGCTGACAGGAAACGGGAGAGAGATGGGGGGATGACATGCAGTAAAGGCCGTGTCGGGTCCGGGAGTCGAACCCGCGGCACACTGCAACTGGATTACCAGTCCGGTGCCCAGACCGTTACGCTACGGCCTGGGCCAATGAGTGAATGTTTCAACACGCCGTGACGTGTTGTGTGCTTGTAGATACTTTTGGTGCACATCACCTGGATGCAACTAATTATAACTCACGCCTGCTTATGCTGATAAATAGTCAACATGACACCAGGTTAAGGCAGAAACGTATTTGATGAAGCAAATTTCACAAATACGTCAGGTGTGTGACAGGCACA
The DNA here is from genome assembly GCF_964188405.1 of Protomyctophum parallelum. Classification (NCBI taxonomy): domain Eukaryota; kingdom Metazoa; phylum Chordata; class Actinopteri; order Myctophiformes; family Myctophidae; genus Protomyctophum; species Protomyctophum parallelum. The sequence continues at coordinate 29,321,557 of NC_139701.1, read as the reverse complement.
CGTACAGTAACAAGCACTGAGCATTGCATTGATCTTAACATTTCCTTTAGTACTAGGTTCTGTTCAAGGCTCCTCAATAGGAGGATTTATACAGTCTTATAACATGTTACATAGACAGCACTAGAATTGCATTGTATGTAGTCATAGCACTTTATAGTATACGTATATGTATAGTACTAGAATTTCGCGGCCCTTACGGGCCGCTCATCCTAGTTACGTTGCAGAGCACTATGGGAAGAAGGTAATTGCGGGAGTTGACTCCACATATAGTAACGGATGGGTTATTAGTTATTATTATGTGTCCTTATTAGTGTAGTGTAGTGTAGTCAACACGTTATGGCTCGTACACATACACACTGCCCGGTATTTGCTCCGATTATGCTGTCGGGGAGCATTTTTGGTGCTCGCCGACAAAACCCCTGATCTGACGTTAAGCGGTGCCCAAATGGTAGATCACGATCTACACAGGCTTTGCAGGTAGACCACATGACATGCCCCTAAAAAAAATATATATATATATATTTTTATAACTATTTATAAGATTTTCAATTTTTGTAGACAAACAACCCCACATATACCCCACCCTCCCCGGTTCCATCACAAAACAAGACAACAACAATATAAAATAAACGGGTAGTAAAGGATATAAATAATAAATGAAATAAATACAATAAAATAAAATGAGCCTTTTACTAGATTAAGGGGCTACACAGTGAACCAAATTACATGTAGGAAAAACACTTGGGACACATCATCAAAAGACAGTGAATCGGGAGACAGTGAAAGGGTAAATTCAAGGAAAGGGGACCAAGCCTTTATACATTTCTGGCGAGATTTGAACCTGTTGTATCTGAGCTTCTCCAATGGTATAAACGATAGAACATCCTTGACCCAACTTGTAAATGTTGGAGGTTTATCAGATTTCCAATTGCGGAGAATAAGTCTCCTCGCTATGAGTGAAGCAAAAGCTATGAAATTGGCTTGGGGAGAGGTAATTGGTGCATCGTCGTTGGGAACTCCAAATATAGCAGTTATCGGGTTGGGCGCAATTGGCATATGACAGATGGTTGAGAAAGCATCAAAAATACTATTCCAAAATGGGTTCAAGGAAGTGCATCCCCAGAACATCCAGATGACATCTTATACAAGTAGAGTCAATGTCAGGATACATTTTAGATAGTTTTTCTCTCGAGAAATGCAAACGATGTACTATTTTGAATTGAATTAAATATATATTTTGTTTGTCTTATATGTAGCCTATGAAAGGCCCCTCAATTTCATTTTGTAACTATTTTCAGCAATGGGATGATAGTTTTATTTGGTGGGTATGTTGAGCTGGTCATTTTGAAAGTAGCTCTCAAGTAAAAAAAAGTGTGGGCACCCCTGGTATAGATGATTATATATATATATATATATATATATTCATTCCGTCGGTAAATCCCTGTAGGCTATACCCACATAAGATTATAACGTCCTGTATTGGTAGCCTATATTAGCCCAATTCCTGTGTGTGTTGCGTGGCGAGAGAGAGAGAGAGAGAGAGAGAGAGAGAGACTCCGAGAGACACTGCACGTCAATATGATTTGGAATAAAAAAACAAATGATGTAGTCGCTGCCTATATGTATCGGGTCTGGATCGCATGTTGGTGAACTCTTGCCGTGTGTGATCTTCGGCGCGGGGCGGAGGGGGTCCGCGGTAGTATGCGTGGGAGTCCACTGTCCGCGAGTACAGTCACTGAGTCTGTTACCCATTAAATCCTTACTCCTTACTCTAATTAAATCAGCGAGTCTGCTGCCACATTTTCTCTGCGCTGTTTTTGTGTGTGTGTGTGTGGGACACGGGGACGGGGTAGTGTTGTGTGTGTGTGTGTGTGTGTGTGTGTGTGTGTGTGTGGGGGGGGGGGGGGGGGGGGGGTGGCTTACAGGTGTGCATGTGCGTGTGTGTGTGTGTGTGTGTGTGTGCAATCAAAAGTACTCGGCAGTAGCGAAATAGCCAATGCGAACAGTGTAATCGTTTTACTTAGGCAAAAAACAACTATTGCCGAAGAACAATGTTGATGTAAGACATTCGCTGTTGGAGCTATATTGTATATACAGAGATTTAGAAGGAATAAGCAAAATCGTGAGGGGACAATTCCTCTCCTTCCGTGTTTTTATTTCTCCTGCGGAGACGGAGTGCGGACTTGGAGAGGGAGATGAGATGATCCCAGGAGGCAGAGGGGGAGGGGCTGAGAGCTAGTGACGGGTGCGCACATGTTGGCTTTGGTTGAGTTTTCATTGGCTTGTGGCCACATCTTATGGGTACATCTTTTCATTGGCTTGTGCGCACATCTTTTTCGCACGTGACAACTTTACACTTGTTATAATAGATAGTATGTATAGTTTATATGTATAGTTTCATTATATAGATATTCCACTGTTACGCTCTTACGCATGTTTCATGATAACTACTTTTTATGTATGTTATGTATTGCCATGCTTTTTGTTCTTGCTTATTGTCAAGGCTCATACATAGTCTGGATTTTCGGTGGTGAGGTGCCCACCGAACTACAACATGACGTCACGAGCCGTGGTGAAGAGCAAACCACCGCCACCGCCCAAGCCCTTCTCTCTGTTTTTACTCACCACCGCTCAACGTTATTTCAGCTCCGGTGGTCGGCTCACCACCGGAGCGGTGGTCACCTCACCAACGAAAATCAGAGTCAGCATGCAGCTCACAAAAATGCAATAAACAAGTTAGCTGGTTGGAACATTTTTTACTTTTAATGTATAGATATCTGGCCAACATTGCAGCTGTAGGGAAATTGCTTGAATTATCCTCTTTCAATCTGTAAAGTGTTTGTTTCATAAAATTCCACTGTAGACTTCCTGTCAAGAAATTCCTTGCAGATGAAGTGCTTGAGTTTGGAAGTGCTCGTTGACTATCACTCAACGGCCCATGCGTACCACCTGTTTTGAATGTGCACATAATGCAGGAGGCAGCAGGAGGTTGCTTTACTGATAACGAGCGCTTCCATACACCATAGACCATAATGTCTATGGTGGATTTTTATTAAACAAAAACTTTACAGATTGAAAGAGGATAATTCAAGCTTTCCCTACAGCTGCAATGTTGGTGATTTTGACGGTGTTTAATATAATTAGAGAGGACGTTTCTGTTTGGATGAATGGGCTCTCTAATGTCTCTATGGGAAGTGTCACCTAGGTATCACCTTGCTGGCAAGATGGCTGCGGTCTGAATATGGAGAATAGCCCTAGCTCTGGCAACCGTGGAATGTGACCTGAAATGGATTAGTTACCTGTGTGTTATGAGGGCTTTTAAAGCAAGGTCACGTGTCTAAAGAGGATATTATGGGGTTAAATGTCTTTGCCCCATCTATCTGCTGCCATTACTACAGTATCCGCATGCTTGTCTATTTCCCTAATTAATTGCCTGCTTGTTTGATCCTTCTCCATCCATCTAGCTGTCCCTTCAGACGTCTGTTTCTTTCTTTGTTGTTGTTTCATTGTCTTTCTGTTTGCGTTGCAAATTATGCCTGTCCTTGCACGTGAATCTGTCCACTAATGGAATACAGTAAGAACTTATTCAGTTGAGCTTTTAAAATCTAAGTGATATTCATTGTGTGTTTTCCATTGGTCTGGACGTTTTGAAAATAGATTATTCTTTTAGTTGTTTATGTTATGTGACACTAAATGTCACTGGCTCTAGGTGTGTGAAAGTGAAATGAGTTTGTGGGAAGTTGGAAAGATATAGGGAAGGTCACACATAATATATGTCGTGTATGACAAGTAGCAGTAGCTTTGTCGACATGGAAACATGACTCTATGGCCTCTGGCCTGACTTTTAAAGATTAGAATGAAGAATAAAAACACACACACGCACGAGCACGCACACACGCACGCGCACTCTCTCACTCTTTCCGACCAGAGGAAATTCCGTAAATTGGTCCAGAATTGTAGAACAATATACTAGACCAGACAAGTGCAGAAAGAGGGAAAGGGTGTGTATGTGAGAGAAACTGGAAGCCAATCGGGATGGAATATGGAGAATCGGACAGATCCGTGTTGATCACATGACTAGATATAGTGCGTACCGATTTGCGTGATGTGTGGATAAAATCTGTATGAGTAATATAAAAAAATGTGTTGTGCGAAAATCTGCCTCATGGTTGCGCTATAACAGGCCGTTCTGGAAAAGTTGGGGCAGAGGTTCGGATTTGGCATCCAGCTGTGTGCACAGTTTCGTAGCGGCCGGGCCAACGGTGCCAGAGATAAGCTGGGAACAGATGGAAGGACGGACACAGACTTTCAGTGGTGAAAACATAGTCTTCACCATGCTATCGCCTGGCTGGCGGACACAAAAAGAAAAGCACACTACTAGTACTACATTAGTACTACCTGTGTGGAGCAGGTCAAACATAAAATCGTTGATGGTGCTGGGCTGTAAAGCCACTATCTGCATGATGTCATGAAACGATACCTTCGGTCATAAACAAACACCGAATGAAAGTGAAACATAGGTGAAAACCTATGTTTAGCTTTCCATTTCGGCACACGATTTATGAATGAGGCCCATTTTTTGTTTTTGTTGCCTTTTCCGCCCCACAACCTGCACACATACAGTAATAACTTACTCATAATCTAATCAATAGCTAGACCAAACCATTACTCTCTACTGTATGTTTTTTCTTTTCTGCTATATGCTGTAGTGGCCCACCTAAAAATAGAACATGAAACGCAAGAAAGAATATTTTCTTGTTCTCAATATTGATAATTTGATATTCTCTTCATTTACTCTGTCTTTCCTCTGTTTTTCCAGAAATCTCTCCGCTGTGCCATAACCTGTTTGCTCTGTATGATGAGACCACTCGCCTATGGTACCCACCCAACCACGAGTTCAAGATCACAGACGAGACCAGCGTCAAGCTGCACTATCGCATGAGGTGAGATGAGTGGAATGTCATTGATTCTTGTAAATTAATAGTTCAAACGAATCTCCACCGACATCCTTGTCAACTTTTAATATTAGTATTATAAGATTTCAACAGTTCTTCCATTCTTTGATTGGTCTCAAAAAACAATGTCAATAACCCACTGCTCCTAATAGTTATAATCATGGCTTAATAATATTAAATAATTGCAAATATATACACAAATACACCAAAATAACTAAAGGACTAAATAATATATACAATCATATTGTATTCTGTTCATCTCTCTATATATTAGTCCAGCCCTTGCCCTTCCTATGTAGACTGAACAAATGAGTGATTTAAGATCAGTTTAGAGATTAGATTAGCATACCTCAATGTGTAATGTCCCACGGGCAGACCTCTCACTCAGTCCTAAACCATAAATCCTTGCTTGGCTTTGTTGTTCTTGGGTTGTAACTTGCATAATGGTGTTTATTTCTATGCATGCACCACGGATAATATAGTTTGCTGTACATTATTGATGACAAATGTGGTGCAGCCAACAGCCCAATTTTACAGGACTACGAGTGCTACCCATTACATCCAAAGTGGTTTTAACGTCTGAAATTCCCATCCTCACTAATGGGATTAAAAAGAAAAAATGTTTTTGTAGGAGGGTATGTTCCATATTCAAAAGATTAACACCAGTAAAGGCCATATGGTCTCGTGAATGTCCAGCCTTAGTGCTTTGTGAGCTGACGGTATGTAGCGTGGTCTGGAGAATGGAGATAGTTTACTCATTGGCTTGGCATGGAGTGGAGATGTCACTGAATCGACATTCTAGAGCTGAGTGAGAGGCGGGGCTGCTCCGCGTGCGGCTGTGAGCACCGTATGTGTGTGTGCATCAATGTATGTGTGTGTGCCGTCAGAACTTTTCTTCTAGTCTAGGCAGAGACGAGACCACAGTTATAGGAGAACGCAAGCCCGGTATATTGTGGCAAATTAGTATTTAAATGGTTTCACAATGGCCAATGTAAAATATGTGGTTGTTACACTATACAGTACATTAGGGACATTTATTTTACATAAAACATGTATTGTCCCTTCATCCTCTCTTCTCATAACCTTTCTACAGACATGCTGTTTACTCACTCACTCACTCACTCACTCACTCACTCACTCACTCACTCACTCAATTCAATTCAATTCAATGGAGCTTTATTGGCATGAGAGAACACACACACACACACACACTTTCTGACTGGTCTTCTGTCTCTCTCCTATCAGGTTCTACTTTGCCAACTGGCATGGCACCACAGCCGGTGAGTCTCCAGTGTGGAGACACTGCATTAGTAAGCTAAGAGGAGGTCTCAGTCCACAGAAGACACCAGAAGGAACACCATTACTGGATAATGCCTCTCTTAGCTACCTGTTTGGCCAGGTGTGTGTCCGTAATATAGTTGTTGTGTTTTTGTGTCTACACATTTCATCCTGTAAAGTATAGGATCAAAGCTACAAAACTAGGTATCACTTGCAGAGATCGATCCAACAGTTTTGGATGTACACGTTATAGAATTATTTAATTCTGAATTCTCACCTATAACAATCCCATTGGAGCATCCACCTCTGACAACAACAGGAGGCACTGCTCTGAAAGAAGTCAAGGACCTGAAGTACCTGGATTCATGGGTCAACTCAACGGAGCATGATCTTAAAGTGAGGAAGGCACTTGCATGAAGGGCCCTGAACGGCATGGCCAGTGTATGGAACTCCAACCTCCCCCGTCAAATCAAACTCAGCCAAAGACACCAAGAGCTGCCAGCCAGCAAGTTAGTGATGTTGGGGACCAACACACGGGCACCGGTCACGAGGACGTTCAACATTAACATGTGGATGTACTAAAGAAAGATACAGGAGCGCAAAGCACCAACGAACTGGCCAGATGCATGGAGAACCGTCCGGGATGACTGGAAGTGACGATGGAGGGCTCGTCTGAAGACGACCTAGAGAGGGCTATGTCCACAGAAAGCGTATTTGAGTGGAGAGCTTCAGATATCATGTCCAGAGCAGGGAAAGTGCGCTTATCATTCAAACCTATCAAACGTTGGCTGTGACCATTTGAATGATCTTGTCATCTGTGCTTACGGCTTAGCACAAATAGTCTAGCTGAAAAAAGGTAAACTGGTAGTAATGATTTAAAGTCGGATCGTAACTAACAGGCCTGGCGGATCGAACGTAACTACCAAAAGTCACTGGATACTGAGAGCTGAGAGTGCTCCAGTGCATGTTGTTGACCATAGAAATTCATGGGAGAAAGATGCTGGCAGCTCAAAAAACTATTTGTGTGGACATGGCCCCCAATTATGTTGCTCAACTTCTTTTGTCTACTCTAAATGTACTTTAATGGCAGTGAAAGTACACCATAATTTGGAAGGTTTCCATGTGCATTCAGCATATCTACATGCCCTATGGTCATTATCCCATGGTGGTGGTTTCTGGTTTCATTGATACAGGAGAGGCTTTAGGATTGTGAAGGGGGGGTGCGCAGCGCATTGTTTCATAAATTGTAGCTAGCACCTCCGCAGAACATGAGGAATCTACTGGATTATTATTACTATAATTATGTGAAGAGCAATTAGCCCTTCGCTAAGTCCCTCCCCAACCCGTCCTTGTCCAATAGGCACGTTAGCAGCGAGGAGACAGGGAAAGCTGTCCTCCCCCATAAATGCATGTTAAATAATCGATCATTTCAGTAGCAAGAGCATCAAAATGTCTTCTAATCTAGTCAACCAGGCCTGCAGTAGGCTATACATGGACAGATTTGCATGGCATTATTTAAATAAACTAGAAATACGAGGAAATGACAGAGGGAGAAATCAACTTTTAACGACCACCCAACAGGAGTTTTCATGTTGCACGGTAAGATTCGGTCATTACCTGGACCCTGGCCTGGGTGCGTCAGTCTTCTCTCGACGTTAAGCCGTGTATATGTTCAACAACACAGCCATGCAAAATAACATTGACAGTTATGAGGTGGCGAAAACTTGACCTGCAGAGCATCAGTTGCTAAACTATCTGGATTGGCATTGGACAATCACTTTTTTGGGTGGGATTTAGTGAAAGGGCTAATTCTGACTTTATCCAAGTATGGAGACTTGTGTATAAATATGTGTGTGTGTGTGTGTGTCTCTCTCTCTCTAGGGCCAACATGACTTCCATAAGGGTTTGGCCCCGCTGAGGAAGGCCAAGACTGAGGCAGAAGAACACGACATAGAAAATGAGTGTCTGGGCATGGCTGTGTTAGCCATCACTTACTATACAAACTATACAAAGGACCTTGAACTGCCCACCGCCCCCAGTGACTCCAGGTACAGTAGTACATACATTGCTCAGGCTGATTTGGACTTTGTTGCGTTTGTCAAAATAGTCAATCTACAACCTCACAACACGCCGTACTGCAACACATTGTTAGCTTGCAGATCTGTTTGTTTGGTGAGTGCAACCAAGTATAAACAATCTAACGTGTACCGTACGTACGCACGTATGCGCACACAAACACTTACAGAGTGATAAGTTTGTCGTGTGTTACAGAGGCTATTTCGCAAGTATATGAATATAGGTGTGCTAATTTGCCCTGCTTTGAAAACCTAGATTATATTTATTTTCTTTTTCCCATACCTATTCACATTCTGCCTGTGGTTTCAAAGGCTTGTGGTGTATGCTTAGATACACATCAGTGCTTTAGCCTGCACACCCCTCCCGTTAGTAATGGTATCGCCCATAGGCGGAAGTATGTGCAGGAATGCTAGCCTGGCTAATTAATAAGCGAGACCGAATCAGCCGTTGGCAAAAATAAATTGCCTCACACGACGTGATTTGAGTCTGGCTTATTAGCCAGGCTACAGGAATGCACGATCACATTCCATAGTAACGAGCGAGTTGACATGTGTGAAACAAACATTTGTGTTTAATAAAAGCTTACAATATTATAGATCTCCTCGCAGCTGAACCTTTCCTTCCAGTAATTGTATTACACGACAGGCTGTGAGTTCAAGCCCAGGGGTGCAAATATCCTCTTCCTGTTCTTCCTCCTCTAGTCTTCTCTCCGTAACTTTACCCAGCACCATCCAATTTCTGCGAGGCAGCTGTAATTTCTTTCAATTATGTCTCTTCTTCCATTCATCCCAGCTACAAGCGTCACATCCCAGAGTCACTGAACCGAAACATCAAGCAGCGCAATGTTCTGACACGCATGCGCATCAAAAACGTCTTCAAGAACTTCCTCAACGAGTTCCAACACCGCACAGTGCACGAAAGCAACATCACGCAGTATGACTTGAAGATCAAGTACCTGGCCACGCTAGAGGGGCTCACCAGCGGCCTAGGCAGCGAGCTGCTGGAGCCCATCTCACTCACAGTCATCCAGGAAGGCCAACTCAACAACGGCGGGTACCAGGGTAGGCAAGAGTGGACAGACACACACTTATTATAAGTAGTGTGTCTGTCAAGGAGGTGACTGTAATGTCACTTAAAGTAAAATTCTGTTTTAAATATTGGTGAGATATCTTCAATAGTTGGTTCAATAGTTGACTTATTGCACAGTGAATCGGGTCTCAAAGTTTTAGCAAACAAAAGGAGACTATTTTGGAATGTATATTTCTAATCAACAGAGCAACTATTGAAGATATCAATTTACAATTTACAATATATAAAAAGTAGTTATCATGAAACATGTGTAAGCTAAGAACGTAACAGTGGAGTAACTATATCATGAAACTATATATATATACTATACTATATTATACTATACATACAGTATGTATTATAAAGTGCTATGACTACATAAAATGCAATTCTAGTGCTATCTAAGTCTACATAAAGTGCTGTCTAAGGGGCTAGGGCAAGTGCTACGGGCCATGATGGAGTCTGTAAAGGTGGGTTTTCAGACTACGGGGGAAGATTGGGAGTGAGGCTGCAGTTCTGATTGTGATGGGAAGTGCATTCCATAGTTTTAGAGCCAGAAGGGAGAAGAGTTTGGGACGTGTGGAGCGTTGTCGTGGCGTTTTTAGTGAAGGTACTTCCAGCTTCCCTGCGTTGGCTGATCTGAATGCGCGGGGGGGTTTGTAGGGTTCGATCATACTTGTAATACTTGCTTTGAATGCCAGCATCAGAGTTTTGTATTCTGTGCGGGCAGCGACCGGGAGCCAATGGAGGGAGCGGATAAGGGGGAGTGGTGTGAGAATTTTGGCTGGTTGAAGACCAAGCGAGCTGCAGCATTTTGGATCAGTTGTAGAGGCTTAAGTGCACATGCCGGTAGAGCAGTATCTCGCCAATATTTGGAGTTACATCATGGCAAAGTAACTACACTACTGCTAACCTATACGAAAGTGTCTTTTTTTCATTTACAATGCCACACTGTGACCTTGTAGTCTACAAGGTCACAGTGTGGCATTGTAAATCTACAAGTTGTAGATCTGCAAAAGATTATAAATAATAAAGACTATAGAGTGTCAAAGTACCACACCCTTGATGGTCATGATTTGTCAGGAGCCAAGTTGGCTTTGTCCGCGGCTTAAAGGTCTTTAAAAAAATACTTTCTGAAACATCTATGGGAAAAATGTATGCGAAATTCTCTTCCGTGCTGCTCGTCAGGGGCGGGACTGCGAAGCTCTATTTTGATCAATGTCCAAAATAGGCTGCATCGGCGTGATGGTCATGTTTGATACACCTTTCCTAGGATACTACAACCACATGCAGAACCAGAACCAGTGTCAGAGCCTGGAGACCAGTCACAACATGCAGGTCATGGTCACCGGGACCACTGGGATTTGCTGGAGGAGACTGGAGACCGCCACTGTGAGTAGAGAAGTGGTTCTCAAGTGGGGTGTGGGAACCCCCAGATGTCCTTGAGAGGGTTACAGGGGGTCACCAGCAGAATTGTCAACACTTATTATTCCCAGGACGTGTCCACAGTGTCTTCATCATTTCACCTGTAAGAGGCCCAGGACGTGTGGACACGTCTTTAGGTCCTTTTTAATAATATAAAACGTGATCGCACGCAGCCATTCACTTTCTGGTTTACGGGCCCACAAATCTTGCTATTATCGCAGAATCTACAGCGCTGTCTGTGGTTTTGATCAAATCGGTGATGTTCTGTCCTAATTTCTGAATTCATCATGAGTCGCAGTCCGAAAATAGCCAATCTGCAAGTTGGCACTGCATTTTAGGCCTGTAGAACTGCTATTGTTGGTGCGTGACTGTATAACTCAGGCTTCAGTGTTAACAGTTATTTTCAGGTGATAGATATGTGCAATTCTATTTATTTTGTATTAATAAAAGTAGTTATTAGCAATAATCATTTTAAGTTTTACCAACTGGAAGAAAATGGCATGAAGTATTTCTCACCTCACTCTGCTTCCTCATGACATTTTTAACACAGCTTCTATGGTCCCAACAGAGCACTGTGATCCCCAGGGAGAGGGGTGAAAGCTGGGTGGTCTTCTGTGACTTCCATGAGATCACACACGCTGTCATTAATGAGGCCTTGGTCACCATCTATAGACAGGGCAACATGAAGATGGTGAGTGCCAACACCATAGAAAAGTTGGGCTGAAGCTGTTTTTAAAATTCTCAAATAGAATCCAGGGAAGTGGTACAGTAGGTGTGGTCTAAATGGTGGGTTGTTTTTTGACAGCTCAAGTAAACGGAGCTCTGCCTCAGGGGAACACAGGTTGGGAAACATCCGTTGACACACACTATAATGGTATATGTGTCAGTGTGTCACAGTCGGAGTAGTTGCGTGCCACGTTTTATGAATAAGATCATATCTTAGGGTTAGAAATACCAACCAAGAGATCCGTAAGCCACCTCAAGGAGTGTTCTGTTTTTTCGAGTGGTATTCCAACACGCCAACTGCCACTTATCTTTTTACTTAATCAGAGAGGCAGGCTCTATTGAAATCTATTTCATTTTTGCTCATGTAGCTAAACTATCAGTACATAACATACAAAAATACTGTTATTCATTTGTTAATGTAATTAGTTTTGACTATTCACTATTAATATAATTACAATCACACCATGGATTATTCCTTCTCATAATTGATTACCGATATGTACTTTGTGTCCATAAAGTTGGATCTCCATCCATAGTGCTTTTCTTTTCCCTGAGTGCAGCTTTTTTTTTTTTTTTTTTTTTTCAAATCAGGGCAAATCAGAGACAAAAGTACTCCTTCCAACATAAACATGTCTTTTAAAAGGTCTACATTTCATTACAAAACAAATCAAATCACTCTCTAAAGTTGGGTTGTGAACTCTCTGTTGTCATTACCAGTACCACACAGCTGTTATTGTGTTTAATCAAAAATAATCACAATAACTCACAAGGAAGACAGCTGCTCTTTTTACATCATCTCATATTTCACATTTCATCAGGTAGGTCCTCTCTCCTTCCAACCAGTCTCTCACCTCACAACCAACCTGTCTCTTTGGTTTCCCGTGTAGGAGTTGCTGCTAACTTGCAGGGATGCGGCTCTGTCTTTTGCCGCACTGGTGGACGGATACTTCAGGCTGACAGTGGATGCCCACCACTACCTTTGCAAGGAGGTGGCCCCTCCTGCAGTCGTCTACAACATCAACAACGGCTGCCACGGACCCATCTGGTTAGTACTGGGGGCGTGTGGACCCATCTGGTTAGTACTGGGGGCGTGTGGACCCATCTGGTTAGTACTGGGGGCGTGTGGACCCATCTGGTTAGTACTGGGGGCGTGTGGATAGATGTCTGTGCTGCCACGGACCCAGAGGTGCCTGGGAGAAATGCGAGGTCCTGTGCGAGATTTCGGGAGACAATGTGCGCGCGCGCATTCTTTTTAAAATTATTTAATTAATTAATACTTTTGCCTTCACTTCCCTACAAACATTATGCCAGGTTCTCATCTCCAATGAGTAAGAAATTGACGCGCACTGCCCAATTTAGCAGCTTAACAGTGTGAATGCAGAGATTGTGGATTTGTGGTCCTCCACATTATGTTATTTTATTTGTTGTAAGGAAGCTATAGTTAACATGACATGAGTCATGTCAAGCAAGCTGTCACAGGAGGGGTCTCTGGGGCTGACACAGTGACACTGTCTGATGATGATCTATATGAGCAATTTAACTTGTCTATTTATACCAATGGTCAATGGAACACAAACCTGTTGCCCTGATCATAACTGATATAAAACCACCACCCAACCAGTCTGCCCTGCAGTGCAGCTCAAATTACTGGTTATAAAAGTAAAATGAACAGCTGCTTGTGTTGCTGTTATTTGTTATAAATATTAAGTATCACATTTGCTTGATTGCCTGCAGACAATTTGTGATCGATCAAAATTCAATTAGAAAATTGTGAAATCCGGACACTGACTGACTGGACTGAGAGAGAGAGAGAGAGAGAGACGGTCCATGCGTGGCAAATTATTTGAAATAAAAACTTTTTTTTTGTCCACACAGTCCTACATGACATGACAGCATACCTTTTCACTTCACTCGAGTGACGAGTCGTTTTGTTTGTGAGCGGAGCCGTTGTGCACTCAATTAGCCTACATGTGTTCAACTTGTTTTTGTTTCGTTTCCATTGTGTGTATAATTCGAGTGCATGCGTTGCGCGGTGGCGCGGCCGATCTACAAGCTCACAACGCGTCGCGCTGCAATGCATTGTGAGCTTGTAGATCTGCTCTAATTCTGCAGTGCAAGGCAGCACGGCACAGCGCAGCGCCACGGGCTGCGATATTTTTCAGGGAGAACTCTCAGGGCTTCTAGCCGCCGTGCGTAGCGCTAATAACCATCCCTGCCTATTTAAGCTCTGACTCTGAGATGGAAAGTGTTTCTAAAAATAAAATAAAAACCTGCCTAGCACGAGGCCTCGCATGCGTGTGCGCGAGACCCTGTGTGGCGGCACCATTCGATCTACCCTAAAAGTGGCCCTGCACGGACCCATCTGGTTAGTACTGGGGGTGTGTGGATAGATGTCTGTGCTGCCACGGACCCATCTGGTTAGTACTGGGGGCGTGTGGATAGATGTATGTGCTGCCACGGAACCATCTGGTTAGTACTGGGGGAGTGTGAATAGATGTCTGTGCTGCCATGGACCCATCTGTTTAGTACTGGGGGAGTGTGGATAGATGTCTGTGCTGCCATGGACCCATCTGGTTAGTACCGGGGGAGTGTGGATAGATGTCTGTGCTGCCACGGACCCATCTGGTTAGTACTGGGGGAGTGTGGATAGATGTCTGTGCTGCCATGGACCCATCTGGTTAGTACTGGGGGAGTGTGGATAGATGTCTGTGCTGCCACGGACCCATCTGGTTAGTACTGGGGGAGTGTGGATAGATGTCTGTGCTGCCACGGACCCATCTGGTTAGTACCGGGGGCGTGTGGATAGATAGTCTGTGCTGCCACGGACCCATCTGGTTAGTACCGGGGGCACGTGGATAGATGTCTGTGCCTGCCTTTGTATCTGTCCTAAAGTTCGTTGTGTCCGAGTTTGCTTGTGTGCACATTACAGTATATGTCTGTCAGATCTTTTCTAAATGGCTTTGATTTTCATTTCTAATGATGAGTATTAAATCGTAGGCAGTACATTGGCCCATTTAGTCAGTCTAAATACAGTATATTGTTACATGTGCTGATCAATAAACAAGTTGTGTGTCTGACCTTGACTCTAATTTTCTGGTCTTATGTTTCCTTAAAGGAAACAAGGACACTGGTAAAATAAGCCTTTTTTCAACATTTGGTGGGAGTTTGTTCCCTGCCATTGATGCCGTCAAGTCTAATCCAGAGCTTTACCGCCGATGTGGTCTTTTCACTGTGGTTCATGAATGAATTTAGGTTGCCAAGCAATGGATACAACCGGAAATTAACCAGAGTTTTGCTTGCCGTCCGCCTCCACGTTATCAGATCCAGAAAAATGCTTTTATCTCTGATCTTTTCCCAGGTTGCGTTTTTGGTCAAAACAAGCTTAACCAAAGGACCGACAATCGTGGCCACACATTTTATTTTCTGTGTGAAAGAAGAGACGATTGTCCGTCACAACACACAGCGTTTTCCTACATAACTGTCAGTGAATATGTAGTAGCCAGTGCTTCATTTCTAAATTCTTAGGTGCCGGAGCTCGGGTGCACGCACAAAATTCAGGTTTTTTTATCACGTTTTCTTTGCCTTTTTTTTGCACAACCAACGGCCAGCCCACCCATCAGAACACTTTTTATATGTCTTTAAATGTTCTGATAAATTGAAAATGGAGGACCCTGAAGTAACAAGGCTTTTTCTGGTTTTATACTCGTAGCAGTCAGATTTTGTATTGACCTGGGTAGGCTACTTTAGTTTGAAATGTACCCATTCTACAAACTGAATAAAATTTCCAATCAGTCAATCAATAACAACATTTGCAGCAGCAGTTTACACAGGGACCCGCCGACTCACAACACACACCTACAGTAGGCATTTGCAGTTCAGTTGGCACAGCGGCTCAACGTTATATTAGATACTGTATAAAATGCAGTATAACAATTAACAAGTTAGGGTGGCCCATCATCAGAACCGTACGCAATGCTAAATACCTGCATGCGCATTGTTGTTGTCCTTATCCAAGTTCCTCCTCCGCCTCCTCCTCCTCCGATGACAACTCAATAATGCTACTACTACTTAATTCTGTAGTAGTCTATTCAATATGAAACGAACGACAACAGATGCAAATTGCAAAAGTCGAGACGAGAGTTGTTTTTTATTTACGAAAACGGCACCGTCAACAGTGAGGCGTCAAGCCTCACGACGCCGGGGTTCCATAGCCACCTAGAAATAGAAGTAACTATGACGAGGAAGAAACCTAGTTGACTTGAAAATGAAATTGAAATAATAATAGAGACATATTGTATATTGTAATGTGCATTTGGGGTGGCGGAGCGCCCTCTACAGGTAGGGGAGCTCAAGTGACAGGTACCGGAGCTGAGCTCCGCCAAGCTCCGGCTGAAATGAAGCACTGGGTCCAGCATTTGGTGTGCCATGGAGCACATATTTTAATGATTTTATATATTTATATATATATATATATATATATATATATATATATATATATGATGTTTTTTATTTTGTAAACTTATTTATTTATTAGTCACTGGTTTCTGATTGGGGGATTGGAATTGGAATTGTATCTGGAATGAACAAATGGCATCGGGACATCTTATTCAATAGTCCAGTCATCTGAATGTTTGAGTCTTTTAATCTTGGTGCGTTTGTCTCTCCTCAGCACAGAGTATGCCGTCTTCAAGCTGCGTCAGGAGGGCAACGAGGAGGGTACATATGTCCTGCGCTGGAGCTGTATCGACTACCGCTACATTATCATCACTGTGGTCTGCAGCGAGGTAAGCTCATCTCCTATACACATATACACACACAACGCAAACAATTCATTATATTATCAGGTGGAAACCTTGTTTGACCAAAACCGTACATTTTCAGGAAGTAGGGAGAAAAGACATCCTGTGTTCCAGTTTATCTATAATGCCTGCAGACACACGATCTGGTAGATGACTGTGTTGACTGTGAGGGTTTTCACTGTCAGTGATGTATTGGGGTGCCATGTCATCTGCTGCTGTTGGTCCACTGTATTGTATCCAGTCCAGAGTCATCTATTTGGATATTTTAGAGCACTTTGTAGTTTGTGCTACTGTATGTTTACAAGCGGTATGGAGATGCTTATTTGTTTTCCAGCAGGACTTGGCACCTGCCCACAGTGCCCACTACTAGTAATGTAATGGTGTACTGACCATGGTATTACTGTACATAACTGACCAGCCAACTGGATGTTGTATTGTCAAGAGCAAGGTGTGAGACACTGGATTCAACAATACAAATGATCTTACAGCTGCTATCAAAGGTTGAAGATGACTATGAAAACCTGCAAAACCTGTGTGTGTGTATTATTATGAACATATATAAGGCAAAGCCTAGTCGTGTAACAGAAAGGCTGCATTCTGCAGTAACCTAGCAACACACACACACACACACACACACACACACACGTGTGCACTCGCACACAAACAAAAGAGCAGCTCAAATATTGTTTATTTTGATATCAGATTACAACACACACACACACACACACACACACACACACACACACAAACATATCAGATTACAGCAGGCTTAGATATAAACGGATTTCGACAGTCAACATGAGATTCAACATGAGATTGGTTTACACATGACACACACACATGCATGCTATCATGCGCGCACACACACAGCTGTTTGTATTGTATTTGGGTTGATCAAGGAAGTTGACTTATTAACTCCGTATGCTTACTGCACATGCTTATTTGTTTTGTACCAATGTTTGTTGATAATTATTTGTTCAACAAATTGCTAAATAATCACACACTGTGGAACAACAGTGTTCCAAAGTACAGTTAGTTCGTTTTTTAAACGGATAGCTGATCTTCCTCTCTTCCTTCCTACTACACTCTTCCTACTCCTGCTTCTTCCCCATTCATTCTTTTTCCACTTAAACATCGTATTCTTTTTTTTCACTGCATTTGATTGTAGATCACCTCGCCTATTATGACATGCCCAGGATCAGGAGACTAGGATTCATGTGTGGAGAAATACACAGAATGCATATGGTATTTTTGTCCAGATGTCCCTTCATGTCTGCTCATGTCTCTCATCCCTCCTTTTCCTTTGTCGTTAACGCTTTAGGATGTCACCGAGTCTCGCCCCGCGCGTCAGTACAAGAACTTCCAGATCGAGGTGAGTCCGGAGGGCTTCAAGCTGCACGGCACCAAGACGGTGCTACCCTCGCTCCCGCAGCTACTGGAGCACCTGACTGGGCAGAGTCTCCGAGCAGACAACCTCAGTTTCAAGATGCTACGCTGCTGTCCTCCACAGCCCAGAGGTAGGTTAACATATAGGTAGACATAAATAGAAATGTGTGCATAGATGCTTGAAAAAAAATCAGCTTGCAGAGCTTTATTTAAGCATACAGCTGACACTGGATGTTTTTCTGTTAGGCCATAAGGAATTGGAGCGTAAGAGAAACAAATTGTCTCGAATGCAGTGGTAGGCTTATCAATGTCCCCCAGCAATTATCTATCGTACATTAGGAAAGCAGGAAAAAGAAACTGTAACATTATATCAAACAAACGGATAGAAACAAAAATATTTTCCAATAATTAATCATACTATAAACGAGCGAATGTCTGTCTGTCTGTCTGTCTGTCTGTCTGTCTGTCTGTCTGTCTGTCTGTCTGTCTGTCTGTCAGAAACAAACACTTATCTCCTCATTGCCTGCACCAATCGCTCCCACTTTTCACACAGGCATTGACCATAATAATATGGAGGTCTTAACCTCCATTTTTCCAATAAGATTAATAATGAATTTATTAGTGAATAAAAACCCGTTTATTTGTCCGTGGTCTATCTCCGACCGAGCCACACTATTAGCACACATCTCTCCATGCCAAAATAAATCTGCACGCTCCCACAATCCAGCTAGGCTACTTTTTACCGACGCAACTGTCGTATTTACTGTACAGATATTGTTTTTACATCACCCATTTATATGAAATAATAATCCAACCGCAACCAGGGCGCAGTACCCCCCGCGGCCACCAGGGGGGTACTGAACAACTCATCTCCCCGCAAATCACGTGTCACCAGTGTCACCAGTGAAATGCATGTTGGGACGGACACAGACCCACACTGTACATTTGGGAATACCTGTGCCACAGCCCATACTTTCTGTGCTGCATGTCAAACTGGGGTCTTTCATACTTTTCAAATGGGGGTCTGTGGGCTAATAAGTGTACATTTTACAGTCCTTGCCATGAAAACATTTCCCTACCATGCATTTATACAAATATTTTCATGTTATAGTGCTGTTTTTATTCACACAAAAAAGACACAAATATATTATACAAGTTAAAATGAAGACCAATTAAATATATTTATGGGGGGCAATAGTCCATACACGGGTAAGGACTATGTATATTAATACAATAAACAAGCAAAAGGGCATTGCCTGACCATGGATCACACCAAAGGACCTGCAACATGACTGAGGAACACGTTCCACTTCAAATCATATTTATCCAACTGATTATTCATGTTAAAGGATAACCTCTCCAAAGCAGCCACAATACCAATTGTATCAATGGTATACTTATGATTGTACTGCAGCATTTAACACATTACCCACACTGAACATCATTTGCTGCTCATATATTCAGAACGGGTAAGGACTAGTAATAATAATTAAGGAAAAGACTCTCTGTTCCAATTGATCTCAACTAGCACACGGACATTGACCATTATTGTGAAGTTGCCCAAACGGCCAAGGCAGTCAATTGCAGTTTAAGGGTCTTTATTTTCCCCCAAAACTCCTCCACCAAAGTCCAGCACAGATTCATCAGTGCAAAAACAGGAAAATAGCAATAATAATACTGAAAAATGACAAACACTACTGAACAAAACCCAACTGGATAAGAGCTCTCTTCAGGCTGTACCTTGATCACACAAGGCCCTGTAGCTCTCCCTCAGGGATGTTACCTGTGTTACTGATCACACAAGGCCCTGTAGCTCTCCCTCAGGGATGTTACCTGTGTTACTGATCACACAAGGCCCTGTAGCTCTCCCTCAGGGATGTTACCTGTGTTACTGATCACACAAGGCCCTGTAGTTCTCCCTCAGGGATGTTACTGTGTTACTGATCACACAAGGCCCTGTAGCTCTCCCTCAGGGATGTTACCTGTGTTACTGATCACACAAGGCCCTGTAGCTCTCCCTCAGGGATGTTACCTGTGTTACTGATCACACAAGGCCCTGTAGCTCTCCCTCAGGGATGTTACCCGTGTCATCGCCCACTTCTAACTAACTAGCCTGTCCATGGCCTGCAGCCTCCTTTAAATAGGAGTGGATCCTACCCCTGGGCACAGACTCAATTAGCACATTTCTTCTCAAATACCGTGTATTACCAAATAACAGCCCATGCTCAAATAGCCTCCCACTACCTAATAACGGCCCAGGTTCTGACACCATTTTGCGTAATAACCGCCTCGTTCAAATAACCACCCTCGTCCATACTGTATAAGCGCCCATGGGCCGTTATTTGCAAACTTAATCAACCTCAGCCCTCATTTATATTATTATATGCGTGTTCACCGTGTTGAGTTTGCAGATCTCCGCACCCCACTCACCTCACAACAGTGCAACACCAGTCCTCCACATCCATAAAATAAATCTAGGCTATAGTTTCACAAGTGCCTGCAGCCTATGCACAACCAATTGTTTTAATTCAAAGTGGTATATATTCTGTGAAATGTTTATTGTCATCCATGTATCTACAAGCTCCAAGTGTTGCATGACAGTGCTTTGTGAGCTTGCAGATCATCCATTTTCGGTGCACGGCGTGCGCCAGCGCCACTCACCATGAATTCAAGCAGAGCCAGCCAGCCAGGTCCTCACAAGTATAGTACTATAAAACACCGCCACCATGAAGTCCTCATAGCGCAACAAAATAGTTGATATTTAAATCGTGCTATACTCGGGCAATCTTCAACCGATTGTTCTAATTCCAAATGGCCTATAATCCGTGAAGTGTAAATTTTCATTGGGTGTATAATTCATGTTTTTTTTATATGCTTTTATTAAATTATATGGAGTGAGATGCTAACATCGGCATATAATGCTCAAGCCAGTTCACATGCACTGCATGGCTCTGCTTGACATTACTTTTTCTATCGCCTGTAACCTGTGGGATTTAGCCACTTGACTACACACAGTACTACAGTAGGCTATGTGTAGTGTAGGCCTATAAATTATGGTTTTAACCCTAACCCTAAAAACAGTAGTAATAATAATAAATAATAAACAGGGCTCCGTGCTGCAGAGCTTCACAGGTTACCACTGCCTGTCTAGCGCCACAGCGCCGGGCTAACCTGAGCCCGCCCTCTCCCCCTCTCTCTCTCTCTCTCTCTCTCTCTCACACTTACACTCACACTCACACTCACACTCTCTCACTCTCTCACACACACACACACACACACACACACACACAGATATGGGTGATCGCTGATCGGATAGGCTATACACTATACAGCAACTGGCCTAATCATTATGATTGACTACTATTGGTATGTCTGTAAACCTCGTCCTTCCAGTCGCTTTGTAGCAAAGAGTAGCAAGCGCTGGTTTGTTTTGGGAAACAGCAAAACGCAAAATGTCTTTTTCAAGAAGAAGAAGAAGCTGTGAGTCGGCTGTCAGAACTCAGCAGCACCAGTGCCCGCACGGTTCACAGTTCACACCACTGCAGCAACACTGACACGTTCAGCGGAGTGAATGCTGTCTCTGTGCCGTCTGTGGAGAGCCATGAGCCGCGACTCCCGGAGGGGCAGCAACACCGCCGGGTAAACTGACTGACTCGAGACTTGAGAAAAAGACGTCCAAAAGTCGTTCTGTGTATAGGCTCATTGGTAAAAGTATACTAAATAACTCATTTTTAGACAGACCATCTGGGAAATAAATAAAGAGAGAGAGAGAGAGATTATGCAACAGTTTACCCTAAAACTTACACGTCAACTCAATGTCATTGTAACGAGGATTTTCGAGCGAAAAAATATATTTTTTTCAATTTCATTTATAGGAAATATGACTCTAAATGTGACACCAAAATAGTAGCATAAGTTGCTATGCTACTACGGCCACCAAGCCCGGCGAGCCTGCATAGAAGTCGATGGAGAAAGCTTGTCACACTGACGTCAGAATCATGATAGCATTGTTTGATAGCAGTTCTTAGCTCCCGAGGGGCGTGTCAGCGGACCTTTAAGAGCGTCATAAACATGCGCCCGTCCTGCGCTGGAAGTAGCAGATCTACAAGTTATCTACCGGTCGCAATGCACAGCGCTTTGGGCTTGTACATCTGTGTTTTTCCCGCAGTTAGTTGAAAGGCAGAGCACAAACGAAACTGTCAACACAGAGCGCTCTCTCAGCAGCAGTCAGCACAGAGACGCCTGTATGACTCACGGAGCGAAGTTGATATAATAACGCCATAACGCGGTTGACACACACAGTAATTATAGCGCCGTTATGGAATGGGAAATGTAAAGTGTTAGGTTACAAATTATTTCAAATGGTAGTTTCGTTATGTAACGTAACGCGATGTAAGGGCGTTAGTCACAACACTGATTATTATATGTTGTTTTGTACAGTATACTTGTAAACTCTTTACTGTATGTACTGTACTGTAGCTTTGTTTTTTTTTGTATTATGATTACGGTAATACCAGTTCCAGACAATATTTGCACTACATGTTACTGTATGTTTGTATGTTACTGTATGTTTATACTGAAACCAAATAATGGCCTTGTGCAGGCCGGTGCAAAAATAAATAACAGCCTTCTGCAAATAACGGCCCGGCTCCTTATAAACGCCCGGGGTCCGAATCGATTTTGCATATTAACAGCCCGGGCTACTATTTGGTAATATACGGTACACAAATATAAATACTTCCATAAATAACACCTTAAATTAAACGTAACCTAAACATCATCAATAGATAGATAGATAGATTCTTTATTTCTGTGTCATGCACCAAAGGCGCCCAGCCCACATGGACTTACAGGACACACCATAACATTGCTTCAATATTGCATTGTGTAAAAGAAAAAAAATTACACAAACAAAACATTCTGCCTCATTTCCCACGATTTGCATAAAAAGTCTGCCAAAGCAAAAATACCCCTCCCAAAACAAAACTCCAGCTTCTCATAGTCCTCCAACCAGAAAAAGCCAGCACAGATGGTTGTCATCTTACAAAACAATACATGTCTTAACTCTTCATATAAAGGGCAGTAAAACAAAAAATGAATTTCATTTTCAATTTCTTTCAAATCACACACTAGACACACTCTGTCCTCCTCAGGAGTACCAATGAATCTACCCGTTTCTAAAGCTAATGGTAAGGTCCCAAAGGTCAATAATGTGTTACAATTAAACAAGTATAAATCAGAATGAAAACTCAATGACAATTACTCGAAGCATAAGAAGAATCAAGGGAAATGCCACCAGCAGTGCAGGAGAGACAACTAACCAATCGGTGATTACAATTTCAATAAAGTTTAAAACAATAGTCCTGGCATGTTTCATGTGTGTTTGTATATAGGGCACGGGTTGCCCCGTGAATTATCATATGCACAAAATGACAAAGCTACACTACCTTGGCTTACACACACACACACACACACACACACACACACACACACACACACACACACACACACACACACACACACACACACAATTGTATTGTAAAGTTGAGAACGAGGTGAGCCGGCTGCAGAGAAAGTGTGTGTGTGTGTGTGTGTGTGTGTGTGTGTGTGTGTGTGTGTGTGTGTGTCACAAATAGACCACCTGCAGTGAGACACTGGAGCACCTACAGAGTCTCTCAAGGTGGTGATTACATGTGCATGGAGCTGCGGGTGTGCATATTCTCCTCCGTCGTAGCAATCTGTCTTTTGGCTTTGTTTGTGTGAGTCTGGCTGTACGTGAGAGCGAGAGACACACACTGTGGAAGGGAGGAAAAGAGAGTAGTAGATGTGGGTTTCCGGACCCAAAGTACCACACTGCTGTTTACTTCACACAGGGAGCAGTGAGCAGAGCTACGGTGTTGAGATCAGAGCTACGGTGTTGAGATCAGAGCTAAGGTGTTGAGAGCAGAGTTAAGGTGTTGAGATCAGAGCTAACATGTTGATCAGAGCTAAGAAATATATTATGGAAGATGTGCAGACTGATGCAGACGTTAAGTGTTAAGCATGAAATGTTACATATTATAAACGTGATATAACACAGCATCATGTCATGTTCTTGCTTCAGATCTGTAGTGAAGGCAGTCTTCTTCTGAAACCACAATATGCTGTCTTCGTTACTTACAACATTACTTCCTATACACCAACAGACACACAAATTCACCATTTCACTACATCCTCCCACGCAAGATTCATATACCTGTCGAGCTGATGTAAACATTAGTCAGAAACAGCATGTCAGCTTGACCTACATAAATAACCACAATCTGCTGTGGCTCATGCTAAACCGCAATGGGGTGGTGTGTCACCCATCAGGTAAAATGCACAATCCATTTGATTCACAATTTACTTCACTCTGTGAAAGCATTTAAAATGTGTTGTCTATATGTGTTCCAGAGGTGTCTAACCTCCTGTTGGCGACTAAGGACCGAGCTCAGGTGCCCCAGAGGTCCATGCAGGGCAGCCAGCTCAGCTTCCACCGCATTCTCAAGGAGGAGATTGAACAGGTACAGGAACAGGTGTTTCCATTTCCAACAATCCATCAGTTTGTCCTTGCGGCCTGACACATTTACAGACTACTGCTTAGCCAGATACACAGGCCGGTTGCAAGCTGTTGGAAACAAAAACAGGGCAGCGGCGGCACTGGTTACGAAATACTGCATCTGCACCATTTAATACAAGGCACACTAAACTGCGCTTTATTGGGCTGTTCCACAGCTCTCTAGAATCCAGAGTTGCGTGTTACTACTCAACGGTGTCACCGCTTTCTGTGACACTGTGGAAGAGGATCAAACTGAGAACCAATGGTTCTTTTCTACTTTGTTCATTCATTCAGCAGAGAAAATGACACCTGCGTGTAAACAATAAAAAAAACAGAAGGAATAAACACTGTAATATAATAATGGATGGAGTCCTCCTCATACCATGATATAACGACACTGTAAAGTCTCTTTTATAGGAATCTTAAATGAGCCATAAGCATTGTGTGTGTGCTCATGTTCCGGGTGTGTGTTGAAGGGAGAGCATCTGGGTGAAGGAACCAAAACCAACGTCCATGCCGGAACGCTGAAGGTCAAGAGTGAGGAGGACGAGGATTCCGCTTACAGCCCCTTCCAGGAGGTCAAGGTCGTCCTCAAGGTCCTGGGCCCCAGTCACAGAGATATTTCTTTGGTGAGACACACACCAAAATACACACGTCACTGAAATCACATTTTGAGATAATGTATATGGGATGCACGATTAATCGGTAGCATAATCGGAATAGACCATATCGGCCATAAAAATGCCGTATCGGAACAGTTTCAAAATAATTCAGAATAATTCAGATTATTTAATCGGTTTTCACCAGCAAAAAAA
This sequence comes from Protomyctophum parallelum, assembly GCF_964188405.1. Lineage (NCBI taxonomy): Eukaryota > Metazoa > Chordata > Actinopteri > Myctophiformes > Myctophidae > Protomyctophum > Protomyctophum parallelum. The sequence continues at coordinate 29,296,452 of NC_139701.1, read as the reverse complement.
AGGAAAAATCTAAATATAATTCAATAGTCATTCAGTTGTGAAAACAGACACTTGGAAAAGAGTATATGCTATTTATTAATTGTTTGAATACTTTATTAACAGGCTTTGGGCCAAGCCCCTAGGGCCTAGGCTTGTTTCCATTGTGAATCGGTATCGGCAGATATGACCCTGCAAATAATCGGATATCGGTCATAATTTCATAATCGTACACCCCTTATCTATATATATATATGCGCGCGTGCTCATGGATGACATTGTTTTTGTAGACGCAGATATTGAGAGAGACTACCTTCAGAGAGAGATTGACTTTCAGCATGTTGTTAAAATCAAAACATTGTTTAAATGTATGATTTAAAAATAATACTGATGTATGATATGTCATGTATGACATGGACGCATTGCACATCCTATGCAGCTAACTGTTTGCAGTCAGCATGCTATTTCCTCATCAAGTTAATATGTTTGTCCAATGTCTTCATGCTGCAAGCTTGCAAGCCTATCCGCAACCCAAGCACACAACGTATGTTAACCCACGTAAACCATATTTACATTGTTGTACAGTATGTGAAATAGGGACAATAACTGATAGCTGACTCAAAATGTGTTGCAACTGTGAGCTTATAGATCTGCTATAATGTTCGCCTATTACGACATCAGTAGTATAGGGGTGCTAGGGTTCATGTGGTTAACAGGGCTTTTGAAACCATTTAAATGTTTATTGTCCTGTCCCCCTACATTTACAAGCTTTAAAAGTATATTTCTCCTCAGCATTAGGTAGCATTCTAATTAGGAAGCCAATACTTTATTCTATTGTAATGATTCAAAATGTACAGTAGAGCAGTTTGCATAGTATGGAAACAGACAACAGATAAATGTGTTTTATGATTTAATGATGTTGTTCAATGATCATGAAAAATTACATGTGTAATAATAAATGGAAGAAGGGCATCCCTATGGGTCAGTTCAAACGGGTACGTAGGATCTGCAGCTCAGATCAATCATTCACTACACATGCAAATGACCTCCAAAATCGTTTTTGAACAACGTGGGTACCGAGATGAATGGATCAAACCTGCCATAGACAAATTCAGTGAATGTACCGAATTAGATTGTCTTAAAACAAAGGAGAAGACTGATAAAGCCCAACAAATTAACTGTTAAACACAGTATTCTCCATTAGGTAGACAATTCGAAGCAACGATCAGAAAGCACTGGCATATCTTGAGGTCAGATCCCACCCTAGGAAGAACCTTCTCTGCCCCTCCTCGCATAGTTTACAAAAGACCACCAAATCTTAAGAACCTCTTGGTCAGGTCACATCTACGTCAGGAGACACCCACACATTTTTTGTCTGATATTCCAGATGGTAATAATTACGAGTGTGGCAGATGTGCACAATGTGGTTTCACATCAAAATGTCATACATTTAATCACCCCACTACAGGAAAGACTTTCAAAGTCAAGGGCATTATCAGCTGTACGACAAATAATGTAGTCTATATGATTGATTGATTGATTCTTTATTGCAGACTCAGGGGAATCCATATCACAGTACAGAACAGCAACACAATAGATAAAAAGATAATAATATAGAAAGAAATATACAAAAATATAAAAATATATATACAAAAGTTCGCCAATAGTTCCACAGTCTGGAGGAGAACCTGACAGAACTACGTATAGGGTTAGTGATGACATTAATGATGTCATTTACTGACTCAGATACCCTACACATGAATTTATACATAAGATTGCGTAGCACAGCAGAGCAGGTGGGAACCCCAACAGGCCAACACTGACAAACATTTGACTTGCACTGGAGCTTCTTGGAGCTCTCAGAAGCAGCCTCATACAGTCATTGTATGCCACTGTCAATCGTCTGAAACTGGCCTGCTTGTAGCGGCACCACAGGTGGGCGGTGTACAGGGGTGTACAAAAGGATTTAAAAAGTGAGATCTTCACCGGTACTGAGCACATTACCGGAGCTACATTTTCTACACAGCATGTTTCCTTGTGCATACAGCATCCGACGCTGTCTAAATATATCCTTGTCATCAGAGAGGTCATCCGAGATGATGTGGCCCAAATATTGTATCTCACTGCAGACACTAAGGATAGAGCCAGAGAGATAAAAGTCAGGAAAGGTTAAATGTCTGTCTTCCCTGCTACGGACAATCATAATCTTGCTCTTTTTTGCATTATATTTAATGTCAAAGTCAGCACCGTACTGTGAGCATGCACTCAGCAGCTGTTGAAGGCCAGCACTATATGGACTAAAGATAACCAAATCATCTGCGTACATAAGGTGATTAATTAGCAGGTTTCCAACCCACAAGCATTTCATTCCGTAGATAAATCATCCATATAGACGTTAAAAAGAAAAGGGGATAAAATCCCACCCTGCCTGACGCCATTGTTTACCCCAAAAGGAGCAGAGGTTGACCTCCCCCATTTTACTCTCATCGTCTGGTGAGCATACCAGAAGACTAGGATTCTGACTAGGAAGTTAGGGACCCCTCTTTGCGATAGTTTATAAAAAAGTTTATCATGATTGATGCGATCAAAAGCTCTGCTTAAGTGCCTACTTAACTTGCCTACATAGGCAATACTCTAAGACCCCTTAAAACCAGAATTTGCAGAACATAGGAGTGACATAAGAAAGAAAGATTTGTCCTGTAAAAAAATCCTGTAGCCCTACATTTCCACCAAGCCCAACATTGTATTTCCTCCTTGAGGTATATTGGTATTGAAAGGGTCCAACTGCCACCTAAGGGTGGAGACATTGATGTTCTACTCCTGCAGCGTGAAACTTTTTGGATGTCAACCGGCCTCAATACTGTTAATAAGGGCTTGAATGAGTCTTTCCACATCAGACCATTCCTACAGTTATATAATTGTACATTTATTATGAGTCTCTCAATCCAGTATACCTTTGAGTATATTTGTGGTGAATTTATCCCCCTTTTTACTTGAGGGTATTTAACTTGATTTTAACTCTTGCAGTAGTACAGTGTGCATGCCCTACACTTTATTATGTTTAGGTACTAGGGCTGTCCCCGACTAAGGATTTGTATAGTCGACTGATAGATGAATAAATTAGCTGTTAGTCGACTAATAGTCGACTAAGCAAAAAAAAAAAGAAAATAAAACTGTGCGATTCAAGTCACAGGCAGTGGCACATTGCCACACAGGCAGACACACTCCAGATGCACATTGGAGATTTGAACAGTCAGAATGTTCAAATGTGTTTATGTCCCCCACAGACCTAGTGGAATAATACAATATTTTTGTATATTTTTGTAAATATTGTATTTTTATATACATTTTTTTTTTTTTTTTTTTTTTTTTGCTCAGTCGACTAAGAGGTGGTCAGTCGACTGAGACCCGTTCCGATCGATTAGTCGACTATTCGACTAATCGAGGTCAGCCCTATTAGGTACTCACCTGTTACTATTTGTATCTCACATGTTCTCTTCTCTATTTGTAGGTTGTCGGATGATGTACTCTGATGGAGTGCCCCTCCTGAAGAACTACTAGTCCTCATCCTCATTTGTTCTCAGCATCGGACACAATTGGTGATAATTAAAGTAATGGTCTCAGCTTCCTTACTAGGAGCTTTGGGACTTTATCTATTTTATTTTCAACACCAAATGATAAATAAATGAGTCATCTGGAATTTCAAATTACATTTTTGTTATCCATGACAATCTTTTTGTGTCCTATCCTGAAATCAGTCCGTGTATTATTGTGCTTAAATATTGCTTATTGTGTACACATTCTGTACCTGTATTTTTGTATATTTAAACCTGTCATGTTTATTATTATTATTGTGACATTGGAAACTGGTTAATTGGTTTGGGCTTAGGTGGCATTAGTCACCACCCATCGTTAGAGCCAATCAGTTGTACCCCTGTATAAAGGTGCACACCCATTCCATGTCACATTATTCCTGAAGAAGATCCTAAGGTCAAATAAACCAGTGGAGCTGAGTTTTTCATACCAGTGTTGCGGACTTTATTTTTTCCTCTAATAATAAACCCTTTTGAATTATCTCTGTCTCTGTTCCCAGGCATTCTTTGAGACGGCCAGTATGATGCGTCAGGTGTCCCACAAACACATAGTGCTTCTATATGGAGTATGTGTTCATCTCCAGGAGAGTAAGTACAGCCAGCAGTCACAGTTTTTGTACGTTTTGGTTTTGGTTATGTACTAATGTGTCTGTTTGTGTACGTGTGGACCAGATATCATGGTTGAGGAGATGGTTCAGTTTGGAACACTAGATGTGTTTATGCGGAACCAGAAGAGTCAGCTCAGCACGCTGTGGAAGTTCCAGGTGGCCAAGCAGCTGGCCTCAGCTCTCAGCTACTTGGTGAGTGTCAGAGAAGACTGGAACTTCAGTCACAGTTTGTCATACGACCGGAAATGACAGACTCACCGAATTTTAAATGAGAGAGACAAACTGTCCTTTTCGGTGAACACCGCGATTGGATGACCAAGTTGGGCTGACATGCAAACTAATGCACACACACGCGCACACACACACACACACACACACACACACACACACACACACACACGTACACACACACACTCCACATTTTATGCATGTGCCTACAAAGACGAAGAAACACAGTACACTGTATGCATGCACAATTAACAAACACTCATGAACTCACATACTGTCTATACATTCTTCTTTCTGTTAACCCCCCCCCCCACACACACACACACACACACCAACGCAGTATTGCATTCACATCATACATATAACCACAATCCAACTTCCATTGTTCTTCTCTCTGTGTGTGTGTGCGCAGGAGGACAAGAAGCTGGTCCATGGCTTTGTGTGCGCCAAGAACATCTTGTTGGCCAGGGAAGGACTGGCTGCTGAGGAGGGAGGGCCCTTCATCAAGCTCAGTGACCCGGGCATACCCATCACTGTACTCAGCAGAGAGGGTCAGAAAAACACTCAACATGGAAACATAAAACAAACCGCGATCAGGGGCATGCTGTCTAAATCTACAAATTCAACTTGACACAGATTTCATAAATTGGAATCATCCTGTCACTGGAGTTGGTTACATTTTCCCTCTGTGAGCATGATTTGGTAATAGATGCGTGGGGGAGGGGGGGAGGGCTGGGGGGTTCAGGGAAGACAACTCGGATGAAGGTCAGTTCTCAGATTGCACGATTCCCCTCAAGCGTCCGCCTCGTGTTTCTGTTTGTCCATTAGAGGCCGGTGTTGCGTGATAATAATGCCAAGTGGTTATTGTCGCTGTCGGCTTGGAAACCCTGTATGTCCAAAACAGGTTCAGGCAATTGAAAACGACCTTTGTTCCAATGTATCCAATCGATGCATTGCTTAAATATTGACAAAACCCACAGATAGAATGATCCTTTTTAACTTTCAAACGGTGCGATGATGCATTGCGAGCCTGTAGATCAGCTATTGTTGCTACTTTTGCCTAACACTCTTGTATGATGAAGTATGGCATTGATTTATTGAAAAATACAGGCGAAATATAGAGATAAAAGGTTTCTTCTTGACGGCAATGTTATACTGTAAGGATGGATGAACGGACCACTAGCGCAAACTGGAAATGTCTCTGTGTTATTGCCCAGCACTCTGCCTCTGTCCATCCCCCACCCGTCACCCAGACCATTCGATCAGTATTCCGGTCAGGACCAGTAATTCTCGTACAAAGTTATATAATAAAACGTACTGTGGCTTATAGTGAAGGACAGACTGTTAAATGCTCTGCTGTCCAGCAAGAACCCCCCCACCCCTTGGGATTACTCCATCTCTCCTCTCTTCCCAGCATCGCCTTCATCTCTCTCCATCTCTCTTTGACATAGTCTTTCTCTAACTCTAATCCATTTTTTACTTCCTTATAAGTTTACACTCTGAGCTCTTGATTCTCTCTCTCTCTCTCTCTCTCTCTCTGTTGGGGTTTTCGTGGCCAGTCAGACAATCTGTCAGTCAACAGGTCTGCCTGTGTTTACTTCCAGGCACAGTGCTGTATTCTATTCCTGTTAGTTGGGGCTTTGTGGGAAGATCTTGGCTCACAGCCGGAGGCATCAAGCTTCTGCTGTTATTTCATTTCAGTGTGCATTGCATAAATCTTATTTTATATATTTATTTCAAATTGTGCCCATACAATAGATATGCAACATAATTGCATTTTATTCCTATTTTAAAAAGCATAATTTGGTAGTTATTTTTTTTATAACCACGTTAGCATTGCAGTTCAACTGGTAGATGTGTATTTTGGACTGAATCTACTCTAGAGAGTAGACTATAAACTGTAACAGCCCCCAAGTCACGTGGCAGAGTAGATGCAGTGTTTCCCATAACCACATCACCATAAAGCACTGGAGGACAGGAAATGGTCTTTGTTAACCACTGATCACATTAGTTGCAACGGCACTCATAAATACGTAAAAACATTGCACTTGTATCCCATAGTAACTCTCCAGATTGCTGTTATTTCAATTCTTTATTTAGTTTTTAGCCTAAAAGGGAATCAAGAATGTTGTATTGGTATCAGGCAAATGGCAATATTCCCCTTATTGACTTCCAGCAGCAAATAAGGTGACATTCACTGATGGCAGTGGCCAATGTTTCTCTGTGACGCATCAATTTTGTGCTGGCTATGTTGAATGTTGATTATCTGCACTCTACGTAGCTGCATATTTGGAATTGTTCTTTTTTTATAATGATATATATTTTTTTCCCAGGGGGATAACAAAAACAAAATAAACATTGTTATCTTATACATCGATATTGGCCCATATTTTCCATATCAGTTCATCCCTATTTGAATTTATATAATATTTCTAAGAAACTGGCATATTTTTATCAGTCTGAGCTTGTGTCTCCTCAAATATGCTTACTGTACTCGTACAAGAGTGTTGTCCGATGCAGAAAATAGTGGATTAAAAGGCTCACAGTGCGCCATGGATCCGACACGTACATGAACTAATATGAGATTTTCTGACGGTGAGTTTTCCTGGCTCTGCAGAGCGTGTGGGCCGAATCCCCTGGATCGCTCCAGAGTGTGTGAAGAACGTGAACAATCTGAGCATCGCAGCTGACAAGTGGGGCTTCGGGACCACCATGTGGGAGATCTGCTACAACGGAGAGGAACCCCTCAAGGACAAGAAACTCACTGAGGTACACTCTTTACTATCGCGTCTTCTCAACTTTAATCTCACACTCTTTCACTATCTACCTTCAGCAGCCTCTGTATTCCTTCCCACAGCTCAACTCTCCTCTCTCCATACCAACCGTCTGCATTAAATGCTTTTTTAATGTATAAAATGGGGTATTCCACTAGTGAATCCACTAGTCGACCTTGTTTGTACTAGTTGACTAGTACTAATTTTTAAATAAATTTAAAAATGGGTTATGGGACTATATAGTTATAGTCACCAATGTACTTTTTTTTACTAGTCGACTAGGCAACTAGTCAACTAGTAAAAATGACTAGAAGTGAATGCCCTAGTATTTACCAAATAAAAGGTTTAACCACTTAAGCCCTATTTCATACTTTCACAAATATTCAAAATGTTGCATCGTGGAAACTGGATACTGGAAACTTTTGTATAGTTGTATATATTTCAATAATAATGTGTAGATGTTGCAGAATCCCAAGGCACACATGGACTTGTCTCACTGTATACCAAGTTGGGAACCACTGTGGTAGACACTGAGCAGTAGAAACTCAGACCCAGGTTATAATCCCTGGTAGGACATAACAATTACAGATTGAAGCTTTAATTGGTCAACGTGTGTGCGTGTGTGTGTGTGTGTGTGTGTGTGTGTGTGTGTGTGCGCGCAGAAAGAGAGGTTCTACACTGCAGAGTGTCAGCTGGCCACACCAGACTGCAAAGAGCTGGCTAAGCTGATGACCGACTGCATGCACTATGACCCTCTGAGGAGGCCTTTCTCTCTGGCCATCGTCAGAGACATAGACAGGCTGGAGGCGCAGAGTACGTACTGTGTGTGTGTGGTCATGTGCAGTGCAGTATGTGTGTGATGATTTTGTTTTAATTGTCTTATTTTCTCCAAAGTGAAACCATTGCCACAAGAAAATAATTAAATTTCTTTGCTAATGAAAGATTGTGAAGTTTAAGTCTAAAGCCCAAACCACACCAAAGGGTTGCCATGCAACTCCTTGCAAGGTCAAACTTCAAGTCAAACTTCAAGCTATTTGTTTGTTCAAAAGGGCCCCAAGTCTATATTTGAAACACTACATGAGATGTAAACTGATATACTCATATTACCTCAATTTATAATATATTTTTACATTCTGGTTGAAGTTAGTGGTGGTTACTAAGAAAAAGTACTTCCTTAGTTCCTTTCATCCCATAAGTGCAGAAGCAAAATCTTGCTAGCTCACTAGGTGTTTTGCATACGGATTCACCACGTTTGCGCTCAAGCAAGCCTGCACCAATGCTCTCTGTGTGTGTGTGTGTGTGTGTGTGTGTGTGTGTGTGTGAGAAAAAATACAAAAATGTATGGAAATAAAGGATGTATAAATAAATAACGGGTACATGTGTGGGGGGGAAAAGAAAGTCAAGGCTCCTTTCACATTTAACATGTTTTGTTATGCCGTTTGTTTCCATTCTCACGTACAGTAGCTAGTTGGTAAATAAGCTGTACAGACAAGTTGTTGACTTGGTGTATGAGGAAGTTCACTGGGTTTGTGTTCAGTGAACTACCCCTTAGAGAGGCCCCTGAGTCTGTTATGCTGCCCTCTGGCAACATAACAGACTCAGTGCTGTCACCTGGTGGCTACTACTGGGTATAGCAAGGCAAGCACCTTCACTGCAGCTTTGTCTTTTCATCCTCTAATGTTAAAATCCTAGAATGTCCTAGACATTTCTCTGCAATGTTTATGTTTTCTGAGGAGGCCCTTTTCAAATAAATGTTGACAAATGTCTTGCCTTGAATGATAATGCTTTTGTGACTTACTGTACATGTGCATACAGTAAGTCACAAAAGCATTATCATTCAGTGGTTACTATTTTTGATGTCGTCGCACATTGATTTTGTGAAATGGCATATTGAATAGTTAAACAAAGTAAGCAGACTTTTCCGAGTAGTGCCGCGTGCAACCTATTGGCCATTGATTAAAGTTCTGTCACTGGCAGGAACTTGGGTTTAGAATGGTAATACCTAAACATCATAATTTTGACACATAATTGCCACACTGTTCAAATCAGAGATTGGGAATTGGCCTGACAAAACGTTTCAGTCGTGAGATTTGATTTAGCTATTTGCTTATGGACAACTAGGACAATGCACCTACGGACGTGATGTCGTCAATCATCACATGATTATCGCCATGTCACCCATGCCCTTGGAAATGACTATATTATATTTAATTAAACTCACTTTGTTTTGTGTTTCCTTCCTTCTTGCTCAGATCCGTCCATCCAACCCAGACTCAGAGGAGACTCAGAGGTGGACCCCACCGTGTTTGAAAAGAGATTCCTCAAGAGGATCAGAGAGCTCGGAGAGGTACATAACTACTGCATTTATTTAGTAAAATAATGTATCCATTATTTATCCAGCCATTCAGGACGGGAACCCCTGTTGGTGTTTTAAGCATTATGTTATACTTTAGCTATTGAAAAATTGCAGATCTACAACCTCTCTGTGCCGTGCTACGAGCTTGTAGATCTGCTATTTTCTTTTAAATCGTGAAAATGTGTCTAAAATCTTTGAATATATATTCTGTCACAGTGAATGTTTTTAACTCTTCTGGGGGGGGGGGGGGTCCCTGGAACAACATATTTTCAGATAGGGGTCCGCGACCAAATACAGATAATTCCGGGGGTCCTTGACATGGAAAAGGTTGAGCTCGGACTAAAATATATTTTCCATGTTTGCGCTGCATCTAATCTTTCACTCAATAGTATGCCAGAATATGCGGTTTGCGGTTTGATTGAAAAGAAAGCTTTAGAAGTATTTTCCCGACGTGGATGTTGAAACGCAAAAGTGCACAGAACATTTTCTGTCCACTTCTAAATGTAAAGAGCATAAGACCTTTGTTGTCCCAAGTGTATTTATTTAATAGTGTATTTCATGTCTCAGTATCACAGAAGAAAGGACAGTTACTGTTTCAAGACCACTAATGAACATTTTGTCTTTCATTCATTCTCCACCTAAACGGACAAAACACATTCAATTATGGTTGCTTTTTGATTGAAAAGAAAGTTTTAGACGTCTTTCCCCCGTCGTTGTGGACACAATGAACCAGTCAGTTGACAGGAAGGACTTCTGGAAATGCACAAGTGTGTCCTATGAGAATAAGAACTGTCTTCCAAATCTCTGTAGCACAGAGGAAAGGACACTGCTTTGTAAACCAAAGGTTTTTCAAGACCAGTAAGGAACATGTTCTGTCTTTTTCTCTCCACCTAAAATCTAAATGGTCAAGTATTTAATTCCCTGCAGGTACATTTGCTGTGCCAGTGTGGCGCAAGCGAAACATTAAAGGACCACTTCACCACTTTTCAACCTATCTTCATATAATTGGTCCCCATTAATGTTCATGATAAAATACCACAATTTCTTTCTACTCGGTCTGTCTCTCATAGGAGGGCTGTGGGCAGTTCAGAAACCCATCCACTAGGGACATAATCATTAGGCAGATGTTTAAAAACAAGATTTTTTTTTATATTTAGATTTGTATTATCGTGAGAATGATGGCTTCCGTTATCGCATTACAACTTTTCAGGAATAAAAAGCCTGCAGTTTCTATTTGCTTGGATTCCCCATTGATGATGTCACTGGTGGACGGGTTTCTGAACTGCCCACAGCCTTCCTATGAGACACAGACCGATTAGAACTTTGTGCCATTTTATCATGAACATTAGTGAGGACCAATTATATGAAGATAGGTTGAAAAGTGGTCCTTTAAGGGTTTATAAACTGAAGGTTCTAGGTTGCTACTCCATTACAGTATAGATTAAAGCTATAAGCAATAATACCGGTATGTCAAAATGACTTATTTTCTTTTTGGTATTCAGACAGCCAGCAAAGAGTAAAACGCTCCCAAAACATTTTTTGTCTCTGTGACACATCTAGGGGCCACAATCTGCATTCAAAGATGTTTCTAGAAGCTTTGTCATTGGTCGAAAAAAACCCAGATCGAAATGACTAACCAATCAGGAAATAGACAGGCAAATCCACCAATAACAAAGCTTCTATGAAAATCTTTGAATGCAGATTGCAGCCACAGTGTGTCACAGAGACTTTTTTTACCCATTGCTGGCTGTCTGAATGCAACATTCTTGATAGTTGCTCAGGACCTTTTTGGCAACTATTTAAGCGTGTGTTTTTTCTCACGGGTCTAGTAATGTTTGTGTGATCCTTTTGTAGGGACACTTTGGCAAGGTGGAGCTGTGTCGCTATGATCCGCGGGGAGATAAAACGGGAGAGTATGTAGCTGTCAAGTCCCTGAAGCCTGAGAGCCTGGGAGAGGATCAGCAGAGTGACAGCCTGCGGCGGGAGATCGGCATCCTCAAAGAGCTCTACCATGAGAACATTGTCAAGTACAAGGGCATATGTGAGGAGGAAGGTGAGATGGAGCTCCTCACTCACTCACTCACTCTATCACACAAGAACACGCACACACGCACACACACACACACACACACACACACACACACACACACACACACACACACACACACACACACACACACACATACACACATACATTATTCTCTATGTTGAGCATCATATCTATTGTATTATGGCCAGTCTTAAGTCTGACTGCCTTTCTGTGTGTGTACTGTGTATGTGTAGGTGGTCGGTCTATCAAGCTAATCATGGAGTTCCTCCCAGCTGGCAGTCTGAAGGAGTACCTCCCTCGGAACAAAAACAAGACTAGCTTCAACACTCTGCTCAGCTACGCTGTTCAGATCTGCCAGGTATCACAGCCTTGTATCTAACACTCTGCTCAGCTACGCTGTTCAGATCTGCCAGGTATCACAGCCTTGTATCTAACACTTTGCTCAGCTACGCTGTTCAGATCTGCCAGGTATCACAGCCTTGTATCCAAGACAGTGGTGGAAAGTAACTTTACTCAAGTACTGTACTCACGATAAATCCCATTTTATAGCATTTCATAGCGCAAATGGGCCATTAATGGGCCTATTTTGACATTCTTGAATTATCTTTATCCATTCTCTCTCCCAGTCCCTTTTCCTCCATCACATCATTATGTAATTTCTACTGTCAAAGATCGCCTGATTAAATATTCCCCCACTAGGCCCCACTAATCACACAAGCAACATTTTTTCTCAATACATTTCTTAAATTAGCTTTTGATGATGTTCCTGTCCTCCATCTAATGGCTTAGAAAAATTATTGTACTAATGCTAAACTTTCTTGCAAACTCGTGTTTCTCCAATTGGGTTACAGTATTTGTACATGGAGGTACATGAGAGAAAGTGGAAAATGAAAATAAATAAATTTACTCTTGTGTTTAGTGATAAGCCCTTCACAAACATTCTGTGAACCTGCTGATCTATTCAATGTTAAACTAAATTAAATCAAAAAACTTGACTAGCACAACTGTTATGGAATAGAAAGTAATACTTATTTGGACTGAACTGGACTTTACTGAAATGCTTTGGCCACAATTTAAATCAAATCTGCTTATGATTATTATGAGGCAATAATTGCCATTTCACTCCATTTCTTATTTGTAATTTTAATTTGTCTAAAGGTGGGTTATCATTTACTCATAGGATCCCTATGAGTAAATGGGGTACTATACCCTGAGTATCGGCTAATGGCATCAGGTAGGAGGTACGAGGTCCATGCGTGCAAATATAATAGGTACAAGCATTCCTTTGTCCCTCTGTCAATCACACTCATTAACAGAGTCCTTGCAGAAGGCAGACAGGGTAGGGGTCGAAGGTTTTGAGGTGATGTTCTTCCCCTCTTTTGCAAGTATGTTGGTGTGTGGTATTTAAACGTTGTACGGGTCACTGTGTGCCTTTGTTGTCTTGTCTTGTATTGTATCTGTATGCTGCAGGGCGGGTCCTTGGGGTCCAAGACAAATTTCTCCTTCGGGAGACGAAATAAAGAAACCTTGAACTTGATGATAATGCTAGTTATGGTTTCTAAGCAAAATATTGTTGTTCAGTAAAGGGGGTGTTTTGATTCACAAATCAGGGAAAGGGAGTAATGAAGCCAAAACATCTTGAGATCTTATATAAAGATAGTTTCATAGACGTATCGCAGTATTTACCAAACTCTAATCCAGTTGTGTCCGTTCCTCCAAGGGAATGGATTATCTGGGATCACGGAATTACATCCACCGGGACCTGGCTGCCAGGAATGTTCTGGTGGAGAATGAGAGCACGGTGAAAATCGGAGATTTCGGCCTTACCAAGAGCATCAAGGAGAATGAGGGTTACTACAAAGTCAAGGAGGACCACGACAGCCCTGTGTTCTGGTGAGACAGCTGCACAGGGGGGGTGTGTGTGTGTGTGTGTGTGTGTGTGTGTGTGTGTGTGTGTGTGTGTGTGTGTGTGTGTGTGTGTGTGTGTGTGTGTGTGTGTGTGTGTGTGTGTGTGTGTGTGTGTGTGTGGTACTGTATACTCCATCGTGTAAAGATGTGAAGTGTTGCATGAACTCAGAAGTGTGTGTGTGTTCTAGGTATGCTCTAGAGTGTCTGACGAGCCGCAAGTTCTACAAGGCTTCAGATGTGTGGTCCTTCGGTGTGACTATGTATGAGCTCATCACCTACTGTGACTCTGCCTCCGGTCCAATGCAGGTCAACACACACACACACACACACACACACAAACACACAGTGCATATAGTACCAGCCTTTTAGAGGGAATAAAAACTACAGATGTCTTTCACTTTGGGTGCACACATGCAGACATGTGTGTGACAGATGATGGTGCCTGTCTCTGTCCAGAGTGGCAGAGGAGATAATAATAATAATTATGGATTGCATTTTTATAGCGCATTTCTAGGCACTACGTGCCTACTCAAAGCGCTTTACAATGGTCCATTCATTCATACATTGGGAGGTGAAGCGGCGAACAGTCAATGCCAGCGTCCTCACTTCCCACATTCACACACCAATGGTGGCAGCCACTGGGAGCAATCAGGGGTCCAGTGTCTTGCCCAAGGACACTTCGACATGTAGACAGGAGGAGCCGGGATTCGAACCGCCGACCCTGGGATCATTGGTACCTGCTCTAGCTCCTGAGCCACAGCCACCCGAGATGAGCGACTCAGCTGTGTCCAATGCGGCATGTACTTTACATTTGTAAATGTCACTAATAGGAAGGTGAAGCCCTTTTAAGGTAGATTTGACAGTAGTTATTTTTCCCCCTGCTTATAGAGTGTTGATTCAGAAGTGTATCTCCAGCTCTTTATTAAACAGAAAATGCATTTTCAGGTCGAGAAACCAATGTTAAATCAGGATGGAGAACTCACACAGGAATCAGGATACAGATCCAATCAGGATCCAAACAAATCTCCTACAGTAGCCATTAAGCCCTGTTTTACACTTCGCCTCCCAACGGTATTATGCAAAAATAGTGAACATATCTAGAAAGCATGTAGAAATGATACGTAGCTTGTGATGTTAATTCAGTCGGCTATACTCGAGGGGTTACCACAATGCATTACTTTGTGGGTGTATACAGTGTTATGCAAGACCCATCTGACCAATTAAGCCCACCTAAGTCTGTGTTCTTCCTGCGTTCCTAGTGCATTTGGGTTCCTGGTTGTTGTTATGCGCTGTTTTCTGCCACCACAGCACCACCGGTGGGCTCTGCTATTAGTTCTGTTTAGGGGGGAGTGGCGGTGTTATAGTATATCTATCTCCCTGCTCTTCATTTTTAATGATGGCTGTTGAATTGTAGCAGAGCCGAACCAAGAAGAAATGTTATATCCACACTAGTATTTTCATTCTATAATAAAATATTGGTTCAATCTATATACTCGACCATGAATCTATTATTTTGTTAAATGACTGATTATCGATTTTTTTTATAACCAATTAAATCAAGTAAATAATAAATTGATGCACACCAATAATAAAAAGTCTAATAAATGTGACACATCTTTGTCTGCTCCCCCTGCACAGCGCTTTTCTGATATGTTTGGTCCAATCCATGGTCGAATGACTCTCACGCGATTGGTGGAGATTCTGGAGGAAGGGAGGAGGTTGCCCTGCCCTGAGAACTGCCCTGAGCCAGTAAGCATTAATGCTCCATCTTCTCAAATGTTTTTGTGACAAGGACCCCTTGTCATAATATTCTTTCATTGCAGGGACCCCACATTAGCTTTCCTTTCTCGTTCATGAATAGTTCAATTTCAGTGAATTTTTCACCGAATCATCCTGTGCACAGGATTGGACCCATTCGGGCCGCTCGTTTGATACCCTGAGCTAAGACAACGATAGTGCTGGAATAGCATTCAGAACGTCATGTTATTGGTTTGTTTTTTTTATCGCAGGTGTACGCGCTGATGCGTAGGTGCTGGGAGAAGCTCCCCGACGACAGAATTGACTTCAAGGGCCTGATCGAGGAGTTGACCCGCATGCAGCAACGCTGACCTTACACGGTGACCTATAAAAATGATGACCTTGACCTCAAACTTCTCTGAGGCTCATGAAGGGAAGTCACTATCAGATCTCCTTCACCCACCGTGCCTATTTGAGGGAAACACACACACAAAAACCTATCCCCAGATCGGTCTCCGTTGTAGTCACAACTTAATTTTACTTTTACGAAGAGGGACAATCCTTGGAGACCAGAGGTCACGGTCACGGCCAGAGGTTCACGCAAGGCTGCATTCCATGTCTACCACCCACCTCTATGGAATAATAAACACCATCGTAGTCAGGTTAATTTGCTGAACGTTTTATATTTTTGCTTGCCGTTCAGACAAGTCCAGTCTAAGGTTAGTCCAATATGAAATGAAAAGAAATGTACTGATATACTGTATTTTAATCCTGTCCGGGTAGGGGAGGTTAATTTGCTGAACGTTTTATATTTTTGCTTGCCGTTCAGACAAGTCCAGTGTAAGGTTAGTCCAATATGAAATGAAAAGAAATGTACTGATATATTGTATTTTAATCCTGTCCGGGTAGGGGACAGCACATTTAAAGTATAACCCTGTAGGTCCAGTTTTCACTAAATGTGATCTTATTTCTAACAAAGTAATCCAAATGTAGCCAAATACCTGAACTGCAAAGCTCAGTCAGACGCATATGTCATACCGTATAATCTATGGGCCTTCTTATTGTAATCATATATTGAATTGAGGGGTTCATATTGCTGGCATTTCTGATGCTGACAATGAAAACATGGACACATCCCACACCCACAGTGAGTTGAAGAGTTTTGAAGGACCTCTGTCAGCCCCTGTCCTTTTGAAGGACTCCGACCATCACTGGGAAATGCTAGACTGGATGATGTGCAAAGAAGATGGTTGAATGGGACAACGGCTGTAACGCACAAGGCACATAATGTGGTTTTCCACTCTCGATCAAAATGTTTTCTCCTAAAGAAATTGTGCCACAAAAATCTATCTCCCTGACCTGAACCAAAGATCATGCAGCGCACACACATAGATCTTCCTCATTCGTGCTTTTCTAACAGAGTATCCTACTCTTTCTGGAGGAGATATACTGGCTGAATTTACTGTATGTATGTGAGAGGTTAAAAATGAATTTGTGTCACTGATCTAATCTTCTGTAACAACAGGATAAGTTCTGTTCTGCAGTGAGTGAATTACTATATATTTTCCTTGTGCCAGCCTGAAGACTTGGTTATACATAGTTGTGCACAGGAGTTGTGCTCCAAAAATTACCGATCTATAAGCTTGTGAGTTTTTAGATCGGCTATTTTCAGTAACTATTTGGGTGAGTAATATGCTTCCAGGGTCTCTGTCAGAGCCATTCAGCGCTATGCTCTGTATCTATTGATCCTCTGGCTCTTGAATGTTGAATCTCCAAATTCATTAGTGTTGCTGTTGCAATGCCAAAACGTCATGCCTGGCCTCCAGGTAGACAAAAAATACTTTCTGTGTGTTTGTGTGAGTGGATAAAGAAGGAAGTAAGAAAGCGTTTGCTATGGTTGGACACTTGATGGCAGTAGAAGACATTTTATTGTTTATAATTCTGAATCGTAGCTTTATGCCTTCATTTGCAATGTCTTTATAAGAGTACCAATACTGAGTAACATTTCTGATATACATTGTTATTTTGAGCCTAATTTGAACCTATTACTATTTGTTAAGTTGATTGTTTTCACATTTTCAACATTGGAGCATAATGGAGATGAAGTGAGGGTACTGTATACTGTAAATGAAAGATGAAGTGAGGGTACTGTATACTGTAAATGAAAGATGAAGTGAGGGTACTGTATACTGTAAATGAAAGATTAAGTGAGGGTACTGTATACTGTAAATGAAAGATTAAGTGAGGGTACTGTATACTGTAAATGAAGGATTAAGTGAGGGTACTGTATACTGTAAATGAAAGATGAAGTGAGGGTACTGTATACTGTAAATGAAAGATGAAGTGAGGGTACTGTATACTGTAAATGAAAGATGAAGTGAGGGTACTGTATACTGTAAATGAAAGATGAAGTGAGGGTACTGTATATTGTAAATGAAAGATTAAGTGAGGGTACTGTATACTGTAAATGAAAGTTGATGAAGATGTAGACATCGTGTCCTATTATGCTGAATTGCTCTTTTAAGACCGACCGTCTTTTTTTATATAATATGAAACATGTATGCTTGTGTAGTTTTTAATTACGTGTAACATTTTATAATTTTAATTTCATACACTTTATGCCTGGAAAAGTATGGAAGTTACGTATATTCTATTCACTGTTTTTGAGCAGGGGGTGTAGTCTAATTTAACCTCATTTAACCATGGCAGTCCCTATTTTGGGCATGTCATTATAGTTGGAAATATCCCCAATTCTTGAAATCTAAAGATTTTTCTGAAACATTAAAGCATGTTCACAATGTTCAAAAATAGTTTTCAAAAACCAGAAGAAAAAACTAACAAAAACATACAGGTTATGCTTGGCTATTTTTGCTATTCATTATTATATTATTATACAAAAAGTATAGGGCTTAAGTAGTCCAGGTAAAAAAAACATTGTTTCGTCCGAAACCCTATGTGATATGCTACACAGTATGCTATTTTCAGCTTACTGTTTGGTATCTACGAACAGTGGGTTTCACTTTGAACATACTACATAATTCCATGCCATGGAGTGAGTTTTTAATAACGCAGAGCAAATGAAACATACTTAAATTGAAGAGTTATTATTACCGATGACTGTTGTTCTTTGGAGTCCGCTATAGAGGGTATGCGCATGCTTAAAGTGAATGGCACATCAAGTGGAAAAGCAATAGGCAAAGTGAGTTTAACATTGTTTAATGCAATCAGATAGGACTTTTCTGTTTGGATGTATGGGCTGTCAGGGCCAGAAAGTAGTTTTTTGTAGTAGTAGGCATTCCTGCATAACTTCCGGGTTTGATGATGTCACACGCATAGTCTCATACCCTCTATTGCTGTTTTCATAGAAGCCGGGCAACTACCGCATTGCATTGTGGGATTTTTTACAGCCATGTAGTGTCAGGCCCCAAGCCCCCAGAACGGCTGGCTAACCCAGCTGCACCCCGTGTAGCTATGGTTTAACATTGAGCCCTCATTAGCACTTCCGCATTTTGGACACCAAATTTTGGTCGAAAAAATGTGTAGAGCGTTTTTCCGGGTGCTTCAAAACGTCACCGAGGAACTTCCATTGGAATGAATAGCAGGAGGCTGTCACTCCCGCTCCGCTCTCTATCCTTTACAACTCTATGCCAGGCCCCCAGAGTGGTTGGGAAACATTGAAGCCGCCTTACCCTACTGGCCAAAGCTGTTACTGCAGGCGGGTGAAATACGTGCGTGAGTAAAGGAGCGCACAGCTGGGGTTTAAAGGAGAATTTCAGACTAGTAGTATTAGTATTGCAATTTCGGATGTGGCCCATCTGTGTTGAATGGACCCAAGAGCCACACAGCTACAAATGTGCAAAAAGTCACAAAATCACTGCAGGTTGTGAACGGTCAGTTCTACTACTTTTACTGTGAATTTTGACGAGGGATGGGCGTGGTCAACAGTCATCATACTTTAGAACACACACCTGAGTTTCAGTCCACTTTTTATTTAGGAATGTAAAAGACAATTCCTTCTGCTCAAAAGAGGAGAGAGAGAGAAAAGAAACAAATATATATTTTTGAAAAGAATAAGACAAGTGGGAAAAATTGTACATAAATACACCATGACAAAATAAATAAAAATCGATGTCCATCGTGTTTTGTGTGTCATAAGTCCAAAAGCATCAAATGTAATTTTATGAACTACCGAAAACATGTTTTTTCTTTGTTCTGTACATCACATAGTGGCATGCTAAAATTCAATTGCTTCTAGAAATACTTTTATTCACAGTAAAACGATATCAATATTATTGTAATATAAAATATTGCAAAATCTACAGTACATTTCAGGTCAGAAAAGAAAATCCACAATTTAAAAGCAAACTGTACAAGGCAAAAACCACAGCATAACTATATATTATATATACTGTATCACCATCACAACGCCTCCAAGTCACAATTACTTGACTACTGTATTGCAGAAGCTTTGTGATGTCATACACCAGTTGTTCTCAACCTGTAGGTCGGGACCCCGAGGTTCCCCAGATGACAGTGAAGTGACAATTTAAGGACCTTTAAAGACCTTTATAAAACTTAAGAAAAGAGAGACCATTACTGCATCAAAAGTAATCAACAAACTATCCTATAAACCTGGTCAAACACTGTCAAATAATATAAGAAAGAAGCAAGAATTGTGAGAATAGTCGATCTACAAGCTCACGTGAGCTTATATATCGGCTATTTTCACAAAATGTATCTGTGAAACAGAGTCCAACAAAATGGTATGCCTCAACTCCTGCATACCAAGTGCTTATCAGGGTTGGGGGTCCCAGTTCATGATTATTTTGGGGGTCACAGCCTGAAAAGGTTGAAAACCACTGTATACACATACACCAGTGTTTCCCATGTTGTGGTCGCGGACTTAGTTGTATGGGTTGCACATAAATATATATATTTTTTAATTATTTAAAAAGATTTTCAAAAATGTCAAAACTAAAAAATATATATTTTTCATTCATTTAATTTCAATAAACTATTGCGGTGCCCGTTGGGCACTGGCTTACTTGGAACGATGCAAGTTGGAAATGCTTTCCCCACCCAGATATTATGCGTTGGAGCCTCTACAGTGGTGCCTGTTGAGCACTGGCGTACTTGGAAGGATGCAAGTTGGAAATGCATGCCCCACCCAGATATTATGTCTGTGTCCCTTTTACCTCCATATAAGGAGTTCTTTGTCAGGCATGCCCAAATATGGAATCTATGCAGACGCCAGAATGATGTCATAATAGGCCAGCTCCATATATAGACCCTGGTCAAGGGCCCTGTCCAGACCCGGAAAGAGGCCTTTTTGGGGCGGTTCTGGAAAATCGTGGTTCCGACCGACTCGACACCCCCTGTGGTGGTGTGGAACGCTTGTGTTGAATTTGAAGTCGGTGGGGCTAACGGTTTTCGAGTTACGTGGATTACACACGTACGTACAGACAGACAGACAGAGACTTGGTGCATTTATAGATAGATAGATAGATAGATAGAAGATTCTAACACATTTAGCAAGTAGTGAAAATAGCCTATGTACAAGCTGACAACGCGTCGCATATTGTGAGCTTGTAGTCTGCAGCCAAATAGATGTTATTTTGGGGGTCCCAGACATAAAAGGTTCGAGAACCACTGCAATAGAGGGCTAGGCTGGCTACAGCCCTGAATCGCTAAGTGAAACGAAATGAAAATTCAGTGTCAAGCTAATAGAGGGCATGAACATTGAACATTATGATATGACCACAAAGGACATGGATTAAAGATGAACGTCTGATTTGTAACCCAATGAGATCTACATATGATGTGTATGGAACGAAATTTGTTTAAAGTTCATGTCATGTGAGGTTATACAGATAAAGAAATGGAATCCCAAGCCTTTTTCTACAATATAACTTGAAAGTTCAAAGCAACACAGGATTGACTTGTGATGCCCACATCTGTGCCCGCATCTGTGGATGCAAAACAATGTCACAGAAGGCCGTGAGTGGAAGTACTATGAATGCGCATCGCAGGCTTCATCATACTAAATTCATGTGTATTGCCATAGCCCCCCATCTGAAAAGACCTTATAAGAAAAGTATGAGCAAGAATTCACATTATCATGTGCTCACTGCTCAGGGCTGATGCTCGCTCTTCCACTTTTTGGTTTCTGCAAAAAGCCTGGGGCCAGACCAGACACACATAATGATAATGTTAATTCACATGACCGAGATGGTTTACCTATATACGACAGCATTTGTGTTGTTAAAAGTATCCCAAATTAAAAGATTTCAATGCGTAAAAAGTTTAAGCATAAGATTGTTATGCTATATTAAATCTATTTTGCCGGGTATGGGGGTGCCGCCCACTTTGAGAACCACTGGTTTAGTGTCCCTCTGAGCCTTATGGGTCAAATTATGGATCCTTTTTATGTCAGGGCTGGAATGGTAGACTTTGATAGTTTTTGCAGTGTATGAAACACTGATCAAAGTGTTGAATGCATTCCTTGTGCATGTACTTGTACTGAGTTGTCATTCCATTTTCTTCTGTATGTTCCTGGCATACTGTGGTTCTACACTGCTCTTAATTACAGTAATTTACATTGTGTTATGAGGTCATCATCATGGTTAGTAGAGGCTAATCACGCAGCATGTTTGTCCATAGAAGTACACACTGCTGGAAGAGCCTGTATATTTTTGTGTGTGCATGTACGTGTGACAGCTCAAGGTGCATTATGCAGTGTGTGGCACACATAACCAGAGAGGAGACACAGGGAGAAATAAAGGGGAAGGAAAGGAATTCAGCTGAAAAATTAGATCCAATCCATATCTCTCTCTCTCTAAATGGTGCATTTATATAGCCTTATCCAAGGCGCTTTACAGAGATTGTGCATTACATTCACCCATTCACACAGACACACACACATTCACACACCGATGCCGCCGTGCCGGAGGAAACCATGCACCAAGGCACCAACCTGCACATCGGGAGAAATTAGGGGTTCAGAGTCTTGCTCAAGGTCACTTTGACACTAACTTTGGGGGAGCCTGGGTTCGAACTGGGAACCTTGTGGTTCCCATCCAGTCACTCTACCCCACAGCCCCCTCTCTCTCCACTTGCCCCACACATTTTTAGTAATGTATACCACCTCTCACCACACACACATACAACACATTCTAAAACTGGTAGTCCCAATACTTGATTCTGATTGGCTGGTTACCGTCACGTGACCGGTGTATATACTCTATGTCCACCGATAACCCACTCTTTCAATCACTGGGGCTACTTGCCGAGCAAAACAAGGAAGTGATGTGGCTCGCTCTGGTGGCGCAAAGCGTAGCTACTTTTGTGAATTCAATCGTTTTATTAGGTTAATATTGCTATATGTTTGTAACCGTTTTAGAAAAGCAATAAGCCACTCGAGGCCCCAGCTTACCGGGTATTTTACACTGGCTGGGGGTGTAGGCAGACCCGAGGCGCAACCTGAGACCTCTCGTGGCTTATTGCTTAAACACAACACACGCAAACACACAAGCGCAACAAGCCCTATTACTCGTGTTAAAGGCAATAGGAGAAAAATTAGCAGGTCTCTCTCCCACACACAGAGAGCTCTGTACTCCACTGCGTTCACACGCTGTAATGGCTTTACTGTACTGTGGGCAAGGCAAAGAAAGGAAAAGGCTAATACTGTACAATCAGTGAAACTGCCACCGAAGAAACTAACATACATGACAGACAGCAGCACAGACCAGCAGGAAGACAGTGTCTGGCAGACA
Organism: Protomyctophum parallelum; assembly: GCF_964188405.1. NCBI lineage: Eukaryota > Metazoa > Chordata > Actinopteri > Myctophiformes > Myctophidae > Protomyctophum > Protomyctophum parallelum. The sequence continues at coordinate 29,273,450 of NC_139701.1, read as the reverse complement.
GCGGGTCTGTATGAACTCGCATGTGCACTGATCCATATACTGTACGCACAAACGGGCATGGATACTGTGTCTGTGCCTAAAGACATCCGTGTGCAAAGTCCCCTCTGCTAGTGTAAGGTGCCACACACATTTCTATTTCCTCCCAAGCATTGCCTTTTAGAGAGGTGGTGGAAGAGAGAGAATCCAGTTGACAAATGCTCATCCACTCACACCAGGAAGCAAAACAAACTGTGGCTCAGAGCCAGGCAACAGTTAGAAAGCTTGTCCACTGGAGAACATCACTCAATGGTGTCTAAATACGTTAGTTGTTGTGTTAATACAAGGCTCTAGCTGTTGAGAGGAAGGCATGACTTTGATTCGGTTATTTTGTGTCCCCAAATTAATGAAGAGAATCGATTTCCATGGGGAGATGCAAAAGCACTGTTTATGAATTGACCACAGGTGAAAGCTGTGGCATGAATTAAATCTAAACGCAAATTATCCAGTGTCACTCAACAAAGAACTGCATCTAAAGAGTGGTCAATGAAGGTCCATGCATTCTCCCACAATGTGTCAATTGCTAGCAATTTGGGAGTAACATCCAATTTCATCCCACACTGCACCACATTCACTGTACAATATGTGATCTGGTGCATATTACGTGATTACGAAATTCTCCAGCGGCTCAAAGCTTGATATTTAACCCCAGGAAATCAGCAGGCTGAAATATAACTGATATACAATTCTTACATAACTCGGACACCGCTGAGTTGGCTGAAGGTGACATTGCAACGTAAGCTCGCTCGGTGGTTAATCTTTTCTATCTGACTAGTTTGTTACTAGTGATATTTGATAAATAACTATACCATAATTGATTTGGTGCAAGTGAACCTACCATTCTCTGTTCGATAACCTGAATGTGGTCTTATTCTTATCCCAATGGGGAGAAACTCAAGTAAGACTTGTGTGATATACAATACATGGCTATTGGCTATATACAATACATTATTGACCAGCATTCTCAGGTCCATTTACTATTGGATAAATGTGTGAGCTTTTCTCCAGGGCAACAAAAGGAATATTGTTTTCAAACATTTTGTCAGCACTGGCAGGACAAGAACGTGCATACAACTAGCTTGTAAGACATGGAAAACTATGGCATGTCTTTATTAGAGCCTAGATGTCTGTTTGTTAGACAGGATGTCTGCACCAGAAGCAAATAATAATAATACAATTCCCTCTTAATATGAATTAGATTGAAACTAACCCTCTGGCTAGGAATTCATATTATTTCCATTTCACCAGTAAAACCTAGACATTGATAGCTGAAGAACCGGCAGACAAACCACAATATGAAAACACATTGGGTATGTATTTTTCACTGTTTAGAAAACTGTAACGAGAGATATCACTGATACAGGTTACAATTACTATTTAAAAAACTTCACACACCAAAAAAGAAACGCTTACGCATCTCGGCTATGAGCCTTCATCAGAGCCGGCTCATAGCTCAAGGCTCATAGCCGAAACATGTAAGCGTTCCTTTTTGGTGTGTAAAGAAATGGAAATGTGAGTACTTTGTCTGCCATTTATTACATGTTTGGATGTGCTACCTTTTTGGAATTTTTTTAATTCCTATTTTTTTTATGTTTACTGGATTTGGGTTTAGCACATACAATTACTATTTGTTACAAGAGGTTCCTTCTAATGGCTGCTTGAAAGGAATTCAATACTGTAGGCTAACTCACTGTAAGAAATATATCATTTTTTAAATAAATTCCCATTCAGTGTCCTAGTAATTCCCTTACAGAGAAACAAATAAGGGACATGGCAGTGACTTCATAAGACATCACAGGATCCCAGAGAAGAGGCAATAAATAAGGTACGCAATACCATGCTGTGCCTACAAAACGGGCGCCCGACTGCAGTGGGGGGGGGGGGTGGGGGGGGGGGGGTGGGGGGGTGGTGTGGGGGGGGGGGGGTGGTGGGGGGGGGGGGGGGGGAACATGGTGCACATTACCCTAAATTCTGAGGAGATGGCAAGACGAGACGAGACTAGAGCAAAGGGGTAGAGTGGGAAGAAGTTTCACGAATAGGTTTTTTTTTTAATTGCTTTTGGTAACAGAGTTGTGATTAAAGCCTTTAGTGGTTTCTGTCTGTGTGGAATAATCTGGAGTAAGCTCAGGGAAGCTTTATTATGGCCTAGATGCTAAGAAAATCAACGTATTATAAAATAAAATGTATTTGATTACTTTTAAATGTTATGTTTGTTTGTTAGTTTTCATTGAAAAGTGAATGGTTTTGAATGCCTTTTAATCCTATACATAAACTGGTGGTGCAGCCCCCCAGGGGGCATATAAAGGGTGGGGCGGGGCAATATTTTTCAGGCCTTGTTACATGATCAGGCCCCTATCACATCACTGTGTGACAGGGATGTCAGGCCCTGTCACAGGGCCTGACATCGCTGTGGCAAGGCAGGTAATCCCCGGCAGATTACCCCGGGAGAATGTTACCATGGGAAAGAAAAGGTCCATGACAGCCCTGCCATTCAGTGCTGTGAGAGGGACCTGATGTGACAGGGCCTGACATCTATACAATTCTAGTTACAATGTAATTATCTCCCTGGGAAGTAGGCTAATAATTACATAATAATCACAGTCCACGTTAATGTAAATCTGATATGTTGAAATTAGATGTTTTCTGCAACACAACACAATACACATTAAATAAATAAAGCCTTACACTTTAATTGGGTGTGGGAGGCGGTAAGGGACCTGGATATATAGGAGGCACTGGCCCAAAAAAGGTTAGGAAACACTGCTCTAGGCCACAAAGGAGCTAAAAATGTCCATTAATGGTTGTATGGCTTTCTATAATCTATATTATAATTGGTATGCACCAGTAATCTTTTATCCAATGGTTATAAAAGGCAGAAAAACAGGCTTCCATTCACTGTCTACGAGACCATGCAGACTTACTTTTGCCAATTTCCACAGTTAAGGGCTGTGATTGGTTGAGGCCATAGTTCCTGATGCGCCCTCAAGCTAGCATCCAAAATGGCTGATTGTTTCCTATGGTTACAGATAGCAAAACATACCCCCATGCAGTCTCAAGCACACGCACACACACGCACACACACCCACCCACACACATGCACACACGTCAACAACTCCATAGAAATGCAGTATAACGTAATGCATGGGCAATTAAAAAATATATTAAGTAGGGTGGAGGATCAGTTGAAGTTGTGTGTAACAGTAAAGACCCATATTTCCTCTTTTAAGAGGAAGAGAGAATTATCAATAGATAGAGAGATTGAAAGAGATAGATAGATAAAGTAAAGGCTGACTAAAAAACTTAGCAGCTTATACACCGATAATTTACCTTATAGAAAACAAAATGTACAAGTTATAGTTTGTTAAACATTTACACATTGACTGAGAGGATAGTTTGAGTTAAGGCTTGAACAGGACAAAAGCAACGTGTGTGTGTGTGTGTGTGTGTGTGTGTGTGTGTGTGTGTGTGTGTGTGTGTGTGTGTGTGTGTGTGTGTGTGTGTGTGTGTGTGTGTGTGTGTGCGACTGTGCTTGCGTGAGTGCATCATCACATACCATCATAGAGCACTATGGCTTGCTTTCGCTTGAACCATTTTGCCTCCCTGATTAAATCAATGCCTACTATGAAGGTCGGGATGCAAAAAACGGTCACCAAATTGGCCACAGAGGGGTGC